>NC_134530.1:89889720-90172220 GCF_050624435.1 Tenrec ecaudatus
TTCACTTGCATGATCCCGTCTAACCTTGGGGCCAGCTCTGAGACAGCATTACATTACATTTGGAGAAACAGAAAAGTATTTTTGGAGTCAGGTGTGTTTTTTGTCCAACACATTTTGCATCCACAAAAATGCCCTCAGCGACAAGCACGAGGAACGCGCAGACAAAATGGCTGGAATCACGTGAGCAGAAAGGCGTCTCTCGTGTATCTCTGTATCAACAAGTCCAGAGGCGTGACAGGGTTCAGAAGTGACTACTTTAGAGGTTCAATAGTGTCATCAAGAACTCAAGGTCCATTCAACCTTGCTTTTGCCTCTGCCCCATTGGTATTGGTTTCAGTCCTTTAAGTTGGTAACAAGATGGCCACTGCCCTTTCAGTGGTCAGACAATAAAAGTAGCCAGACAATAAAAGTAGCCAGACAATAAAAGTCCCCAAGGAACAAAGACCACTTCTTTTTGCCCAGCTTCTCTCCCTTTTTCATGAGTCCAAGTCATACACCCTTCTCAAATTTAACAGTGGCCACGACAATGGCATAGCTCCAGGCCAGCCAAACCCACCCTTGGAAGCTGAGGGGTCAGCTTCTCCCAGGATGCGCGACTGAGCAGAAGAAACGGCACCTTTCGCACTGGAGGGGGGATGGAGGAGGAGAAGGCATGCTGGGGAGGCCGCCCCAGTGAGTGGCGCTCAGGGGTTGAGCTCAGGGGTCGGCAAACTTTTGAGAACCAATCCTATCCCTCACAGCAATTTAAAAATTATTCAAGAGCCAGAAATATCTTCTTACAAACAAGTGACACTACCATGTTCTGAATAAGGTCCCTTAAAATTTTTCCATTTTACTTGAAAGTCCCATGTAAGTACCCAAAGAGCAGCGCATGTCTCGCAAACCGCAGTTTGCAGACACACGGAGGAGAGCTCAGCCATCGAGTCATGACTCCTTGCTTTTCCTTCCAGCTCTGAGTGATTTCTTTTGTCGTACAGGGTGGGGAGAGAAGAGAATTTGCATTTACAAGTGAATTTGATTTGCATACATATGGTTCCTTCTAGAACCCATAGCTCAGTGCTGATCACAGTGTCATTGAAGACCTTTCTTCACTGTGGGCCTTTCCCTGTGACAGTGTCCAGTGTGTGTGAGGCTATCTTGCTGGGGGGGGGGGGGCGAGGAAGGGGCCTGTGATTGTTTATTTTTTAACTTAGGATCTCAAGAGTAAGGAGAAGGACACACTCACCTTCATCGGCCAAGAGCTCCTTACTTTGGGGCCCTCTAAGAAAGCCGGCCTGTGGCGCTCCACCCAGGCTGTTCACCACCTTCCCGTGGGTGCCTTCTCATTGGGCCTCTCCGCCAGTTCCTTAGTGCAGACAGAAGGGAGGTGAAATCCATTAGAGGGTCCTGAATACGTTTGGGGAAAAATGTGACAGGATAAGTATGATGTAATTTAAGTATTTTGGCACAGCAAATGGAAAGAAATTACATTTCCTATTATCTTCCAACAGTTATTGAAAATGAAGTGAAATATATTCTAGACTCACTCCCCGCCAAAAGTCAAGGCTTCGTTTTTTCCTCCCTTAAATGCAATTTTTCCCCTGCAGTTTGCTCATTTAGTATGCATTCCCCTCCTTTCACGACATGGAGGCATTCTGTTATGAAACATTCAATGAAAAAAAATGAACAAAAAAAGTATACTACTTCTTTAAAATATATTGCAAGAGTACTCATTTTCAGCTTTTTATTGCAGCAGTAGCTGGTATTCTTGCATGCAGTTTTGTAATTTATTCTGAACATTCTACTTAAACCTTTTTTCAATAGCATGATTTTATTAGAGTCAGCTCACTGGACTTTCCCAAAAAGGTATTTAAGATCAAATAAAACCAGTGCTTGGAAAAATATCATTACAATATGAAAGCAGTTACAAAAACATTAGTACTGCAAAGTTTTATTTCAAATGGCTGAGCTTGCTGTACCCGGGTTATGGCACTTCCACTTCTGCAGACACACTTACTGGGGAAATGGGAAAAAATGTCATTTTAGCAGTTTTTGCAGATGGAGGGAAAGTGGGGGGTGGGGGGGTGTATAAAACTTAAAGTGCAGCGGCCACGTTTTCAGGCACTGGCATCCATCGTTAGAACAAATTGCCCTCTTTTCGGAACCCCATTTTCCCAGCTTCTCCTTTCCCAGCCACCTTTGCCCTTCTGAACTTTCCATGTGGAGACGTCTTTGAGCACCTCCACCTGGCAGGGCACAGGACGTGTCCTCATTTAAGGACTTAGCTTTTGGAGCACCTGAAGGGGGCGGAGGTGAGCAGACAAGCTCCGGCGTTGCCCGGCCCCTGCGGGGAGCTCTCTGCGCAGCTTTTGCCCTTGCCCTCCAGGGCAGCTCCCACAGCCATCCACACACTCACCTTGAACCAGACCGAGGACTGAACCAGCGCCCTGTCCTCCTTTGACTTCATAACGGTGCACCGAAAGCAAATATTTTTCTTGTTCAATTGTGAACGCGTCTCTCTCCTCTCTGGTAACTGACAGCTAATGCGGCTGGGAGGCAGGCTGAAGTGGATTAGCGTCAGCCAAGTCTACGGGCTTCCCTTTCAAGGAGATTGCTTCCAATTAAAATCTGTTTATGGGGGAGGCGAAGGGGGCTAGTCATCTGTCATAATGTCCAAATTGCTGCCGGAGCACACGTTTACACCTTCCAGGAAGCAATCTACTATTGCTTGTAGAACACACAGGTACCTTTCCTACAAGCGAACTAAGCCAGCCTTTGTCGTTCGTACACGGTATTACCAGGTAGGCGATTGCCAACCCGCCGCCATTCTGTTGCATAACTCGCCCCTCAACGCTTCTCTTCCAAGAAGCAAAACACCTCCCTTCCTTACGTTGGCAGATTAGGTGGTTTCTGCGTGGACTTTCCGATGGAATTTTAAAATGGCGAGTTACTATTCATATTACTTTTCTAAGGAGAAATATGCTTAAAAAGTAAAGTCTTTATTGCTTCTTTAAAGGCCTAGCACTCTGTGATAAATTCTCATATTTTGACTGTTAATATGTTTGAATGAAAATTATTTATACATTTGGGTGAGGTTGAGTGGTTTTCATTTGATTGCTGCCTCTGGAAATGAAAGCAGAGTAGCAGGAAATTTACATGTCATGCTGTGATGTATATCCAGATTATGAGATGATTGTGCGGCAGACGAACCCCAAGTAAAATCATTCCCATCAAACTGTGACAACTGCAATTCCTGACAAGGCCTCTTAGTTTTGGGGGCTATTATCATTGTACAAGAATATAATCTATTGACAGCAGGGCTGTTTAATACATTTAAAGGCAGACAGTGGAAGAAATCTTAACTGTTTTCATTCGCCACTGCACAAGGGTGCAGATCAAAAGTGAATTATATTTAAAAATATGCATGTATGATGATAAGATGCATGACATTCATCAACCTGTTTAGTCATGGTTAGGCTGAGGTGGGGAAGAGCCAATATTACTGCCATATGTGGTCTGAAATAAAGACGTGAGACTGGAAATTATATCATTGCCCAGTCAGAGTGTGCAGGTAGGGGAGACATTTCTTTTTAATCCCGACTCTCTACCTGTCTGAGCAGCAAGCTCCTTCCACATCTGTAGCAATGGCTTTGGCTGGAATGGGCACAGGTAGGCCCTCAGGAGCTGTGTCCTGCTGTTTCCTATGTGCTTGTACACTCTGTGCAAGCTTGAGCCAGTCTTGTGGAGATGCAGAGACGAATACGCCACTACCCATCTAGTTAGGGAGTGCCTTGGCTGGTGAGTGCTGCTGTGACAAAAATATGACAAACGGGTGTGGTTAATGAACAGAAATTGATTTCACACCATGTATGGTGGCGATAGGAAACTCAAAGTCCAAATTCAGACTCTAAATGAAGGTTGTCGATTTTCTCAGAGAATTTTTTGTCTCAGCCTCTCTATCATTCTTTTTGGTGTCCTCTGTGTTGCATCTCACAAGTGAGTGCCTGTATGGTGCCCTCGCAGGGGTGGGCTACCTGATAAGCAAGGTTGACAGGCTTACTTGCATTGCTATACTAATCAGTAGCGAGTAACCAGAGGCAAACCTGTGCTTACCTTGCTTCCTGGGTACTCTGACAAGGATTATCAATGTAAAAAGAGGCTTTGTTGCTACGGGGTTGGGCAAGAGACCTAAGCCAGCCATAACTAGAAGCAGAATCTTTGATGTGATGAAAACTGTGAAATTGTTCGCTACAGATTAGTACAGGAACCCATCCTTGCCTTGCTTATTGGCTAGCCACCACTGCACAGTCTACATTGATACGTCCGCATGCACAGAACAAAGAAAACCCTATTCCCAAATGGGATCACATCCACTGGTATGTCCTTTAACTTGATTCCAACTCAGAGCGATCCAAAAGGACAGAGGAGGACTGTCATCTCTACAGACGGAGTTTTGGGGGTGCCATGGTAATTGCTTGGCTGCGAACTGCAAGCTTGGTGACTCGAACTCACACCAAGGCTCTGTAGGAGAAAAGTCCTGGCAACCTGCTCTTGGAAGATGACCGCCCTGTATCAAACCCACTGTCTCTAGTTGGTCCCAGCTCATAACAACCCAAGAGCACAGAGTAGAACCGCTCCATAGGGTTTCCAAAGCTGGAAATCTGCGTGGAAGCAGACAGGCTCATCTTTCTTGCACTAGAGGGGTGATGAGTTCAAACTGCTAACCTTTGTATTAGCAGCCCGATGCTTAATCCACTGGGGCATCAGGACCCTTTTCTTAAAGATTATAACCTAGGGAACCCTCCAGGGCAGGTCTGGTCTACCCTACAGGTTTACTGTAAGTTCAGATGGATACAGCAGCACGCCGTAATATTTACTGATGCAAGCTGTCACACATTTCTCCCTCAAAGGAGCGCTAGTGGCACTGTTGAGGGAGCGCTACACTGCTAGCCTCAGCGATCGTGGTTCAAGCCCAGCAGCTGCTCCTTAGGAGAAAGATGAAGTTGACCACTTCCGGGGAAGATTTGTAGCGTTGGAAACGGTGCATTAGGGCTGCTTTGAGTGGAATTGTCTCGATGGAATGGGTTTGGCTTTCTACTGCAAGCATGTGGGTAGGTCTGAACTGCTGACCCTTTCAGTGAACAGATAACTCGAGTGTTGTACCACAGGCTAAAATAGATGAGGGGGCACTCCCCCTTCCAAAAAATAGATCTTTTTCAAATGTATGCATTTAAATTGTTTTACAAAACAACCTTCAAAGTACTCTCTCCCTTACACTTAATGCATTTGTTTCATCTGCGTGTCTATTCTTGGAAACAGTTCTCAAACGCATCTGTTTGGATGGCTGGCAGCACCTTTCTTGTTTTTTCTTCACCTCTTCTACATCCAAACAGGCTGTGCTTTCTTGTCCCTCTTCATTCGTGGAATCAAAAAGAAGTTGCAGGGAGCGAGGTCAGGTGAGTCAGGTGCATGGGGCAAGAAAGGCATGCTGGGTTTTTTTTTTTTAAACCAAAAACTGGCACACAGCGATGGCTGCATTGTCATGGTGACCCAACCAGTCCTCCATCTGCCACAACTCAGAGCTTTTTTTTTTTTTTTCTTTTACATTTTATTAGGGACTCCAACAACTCTTACCACAATCCATACATATACATACATCAATTGTATAAAGCACACCCATACATTCCCTGTCCCAATCATTCTCAAGGCATTTGCTCTTCACTTAAGCCCCTTGCATCAGGTCCTCTTTTTTTTCTCCCCCCTCCCTCCCTTTCCCCCCCTCCCTCATATGCCCTTGGTAATTTATACCTCGTTATTTTGTCATATCTTGCCCTATTAGGGGTCTCCCTTCCCCCCTTCTCTGCTGTCCCTCTCCCAGGGAAGAGGTCACATGTGGCTCCTTGTAATCAGTTCCCCCTTTCCAACCCACTCACCCTCCACTCTCCCAGCATCGTCCCTCACGCCCTTGGTCCTGGAGGTATCATCCACCCTGGATTCCCAGTATCTCCAACCCTCATATGTACCAGTGTACAGCCTCTGTCCTATCCAGCCCTGCAAGGTAGAATTCGGATCATGGTAGTTGGGGGGAGGAAGCATCCAGGATCTGGGGGAAAGCTGTGTTCTTCATCGATACTACCTCACACCCTAATTAACCCATCTCCTCTCCTAAGCCCCTCTATGAGGGGATCTCCATTGGCTGACACTTGGGCCTTGGGTCTCCACTCTGCACTTCCCCCTTCATTTAATATAATATATATATACACATACATATATACATATACACATAAATACACATACATACACACACTTATATCTTTTTTTTTTTTGCATGATGCCTTATATCTGGTCCCTTGGGCACCTCGTGATCGCACGGCCGGTGTGCTTCTTCCATGTGGGCTTATTTGTTTCTGAGCGAGATGGCCGCTTGTTCACCTTCAAGCCTTCAAGACCCCAGACACTATCTCTTTTGATAGCCGGGCACCATCAGCTTTCTTCACCACATTTGCTTGTGCACCCATTTGTCTTCAGCGATCCTATCATGGAGGTGTGCAGTCAATGATATGATTTTTTGTTCTTTGATGCCTGGTAACTGATCCCTTTGGGACCACTCGATCACACAGGCTGGTGTGTTCTTCCATGTGGACTCTGTTGCTTCTGAGCTAGATGGCCGCTTGTTTATCTTCAAGCCTTTAAGACCCCAGTCACTATCTCTTTTGATAGCCGGGCACCATCAGCTTTCTTCACCACATTTACTTGTTCACCCATTTTGGCTCCAGCTGTTGTGTCGGGAGAGTGAGCATCATAGAGTTCCAATTTAATAAAAGAAGGTATTCATGCATAGAGGGAGTGTTTGAGTAGAGGCCCAAGGTCCTTCCACCACCTTAATACTTGACCTATAAATATAGACACAAAGATCTATTTCCCCAACCTCCTATATATATTTGCATGTACATGTCTTTGTCTAGACCTCCATGAATGCCCTTTGACTCCTAGCTCTTTCCTCCATCTCCCTTGACCTTCCTCCTGCCCTACTACCATGCTTCATTGCCACCTGGGCTAGAGTATACCTCTTCTCTAAGCAACCTTACCCTTGATCATTTCCCACCAGGCCTGCCACTCCCCCTTCTCTACCCTTTGGGGTCCCATGTTTTTCCCTTGTCCCTGGGTTTGTTAACACCACTTCCTTACCCCCCCCTACCCCCCACCACAAGTCCCCCCGGAACTGTCGGTCCCGTTGTTTTTCATCCAGATAGTTCATCCAGCCTGTCCTATTCAGACAGACCTGTGGAGTCACTAACATGCACGAAAACTAGACAGAGGAACACAAAGCAACAGTATATAACCAGACAACAAAACAACCAAAACAAACCACTGAAAAAGAACAGAACAAAACAGTTCACAAGAGAAAAGCTTGTAGTTAGTTCAGGGATCTTTGCTGGCCCTTAGGAGCGTTTTCCAGTCCAGTCTGTTGGGGCACCAGGCCCTGGCCCCAAAGTCCACTTTCAGCATTCCCTGGGGACCTTGCCACTCCATTCCCTTGCTGTTCCGCTGCACTCCCCCAGTGCATTGCCTCGGTGTGGTGGGATCAGGTCAGGTGCAATTCCCACACTGTGTCTCCGGTGCTGTCCCCTGTATCGCCCTTAGTCACTGAGGGGCATCATGTCTCATAGTAGGGCCAGCCATGTTGTTCTCTCTGTGGACTGGCTGCTCTACTCAGGAACATCATCATCACGGCCTGGTGGGCCAGGCTGTGCTCCACTCTCTCCTCCTGCCCCTTCATCTGCTCCTGTGTGCTCTGATCAAATATGTCCATCTCCCATAGCTGCAGGGTCAATGTCGTCCTTTAGAACAAGTTCTTTTCGGGGGAGGGGCAGGAATCCACTTAATTTATGGTGCTGGGGCCTGCCTCTCAGACCTCTCCACCGGTTCCGTCCTCCACGCCGGGATAATGCATTCACACCTTGCGACACTGGGTTGAAGTCTGGTCCCACTTTCCCTGTGGAGATATAAACAATACCCTCCCCTTGGGTGGATTAATGCCCCATTTCTGTCATGCTGATTGTACTTACCTCAGGGGACTCATGTTGTACCTGTCCCTTTGGGACTGGCTTACCTCGCTTAGCATAATTCCTTCCAGCTCTTCCCATGAAATAACGTGTTTCATGTGCTCATCGGTGCTTTTCAGTGCTGCATAATACTCCATTGTGTGTATGTGCCAAAGTTTGCTAATCCACTCGTCTATCGATGGAAACTTAGGCTGTTTCCAAGTCTTTGCTATTGTGAATTGTGCCGCAATAAACATTGGAGCGCATATGACTGGTCGTGTTTTATTTGCTGCTTCAACCGGGTATATGCCCAGTAGAGGGATGGCTGGGTCGTAAGGTAGATCAATTTCCATTTTCTTTAGGTATCGCCAGATTGCTTTCCACAGTGTCTGTACAAATCTGCACGACCACCAGCAGTGGAGGAGGGTTCCTATTTCACCACAGCCCCTCCAACACTTGTTGCTCTCTGATTTACTGATCTGGGCTAGCCTCAGGGGTGTTAGGTGGTATCTCATGGTTGTTTTGATTTGCATTTCTCTTATGGCAAGGGACTTCGAGCACTTTCTCATATATTTATTGGCCATATTGATCTCCTCTCTAGTGAAAGTTCTTCTCATTTCTTTTGCCCACTTCCTTAGGGGGTTAACTGTTTTCCTCTTTTTGCAGGTCATGATGGTGTTGTAGATTTTAGTAATGAGCCCTTTGTCTGACGTGTCATTACTAAAAATCTTTTCCCAGTCTGTGGGTTGCCTTGTCACCCTCTTGGCAAAGTCTTTCGAGGTGCACAGGTGTTTTATTCTTATTAGATCCCATTTGTCGATTTCCAGATCACCTGTGTGTGTCCCCTTCCCTGTTGCAGTGAGCCTATGTGCTCCCTGGGCCAGTGCTCTGAGATTAGTCCCGATTCCTTCCTTAATGGTCCTGATGGTTTGGGGTTTGACTTCTAGATCTGTGATCCACCTTGAGTGTATTCTTGTGCATGGGGTGAGGTAGACGTCTTGTTTCAACTTTCTACATGTGGATATCCATTGTTTCCAGCACCACTTATTAAAGAGGGCATTTGCTTCCCACTTGACGTTTTTGGGACCCTTGTCGAAGATCAGTTGTCTATATGCTGATGATTTTACTCCTGGGCTTTCTATTCTTTTCCACTGGTCTGAGTGTCTATCATTGTGCCAGTACCATGCTGTTTTGACCACTGTAGCTGTGTAGTAGGCATTAAAATCAGGCAGGGCGAGTCCTCCAATTGTGTCCTTCTTCTTGAGGAGTTCTCTGCTAATTCTGGGTTTCTTCCTTCTCCATATGAAGTTGGTGGTCAGTTTTTCCAATTCTTTGAAGAAGGTTGATGGTAATTGGATTGGTATAGCATTGAACTTGTAGAGTGCTTTAGGAAGAACTGTCATCTTTACTATGTTCAGCCTACCTAACCATGAGCAGGGGAGCTTCATCCATTTGTGAAGGTCACTTTTGGTTTCCTGTAATAGGGTTTTATAATTATGCTTATATAGGTCTTTAGTATTTTTTGTTAAGTATATTCCTAGGTATTTCAGTTTGTTCTTGGCTACTGTGAAGGGTACTTCCCTCTTAATCGCCTCTTCCATGGCCCTGTCCGATGTGTATAGAAACCCTACCGACTTCTGTTTATTGATCTTGTATCCTGCTACCCTTCCGTATTCCTCTATTGCTGTAAGTATTCCAACTGTGGAGTTTTGGGGGTCTTCAATGTATAGGATCATGTCATCTGCAAATAACGATAGTTTCACCTCCTCCTCTCCCAACTGGATCCCTTTGATGTCCTTCCGCTGTCTTATGTTGTTAGCCAGGACCTCCAAAACGATATTGAATAGAAGAGGGGACAGGGGGCATCCTTGTCTTGTACCCTTTTTCAGTGGTATTGTTCTTGTCTTTTCTCCATTGACTATGATGTTGGCTGTTGGTCTTTCATAGATAGCTTGTATGAGCTTGAGGAACTTACCTTCCAATCCTATCTTCATGAGTGTTTTGATTAGGAATGGGTGCTGGATGTTGTCAAATGCTTTTTCTGCATCTATGGATATTATCATATGGTTTTTATCCTTTTTCTTCTCGATGTGGTGTATGATATTGATGGATTTTCGGATGTTAAACCATCCCTGCATCGCTGGGATGAATCCTACTTGGTCGTGGTGAATGATATGTTTGATGTTCCTTTGTATTCTATTGGCCAATATTTTGTTAAGGATTTTTGCATCTATGTTCATTAGAGATATTGGTCTATAATTCTCTACACTTGTGGGGTCTTTTCCCTGTTTGGGTATCAAAGTAATGCTGGCTTCGTAAAATGAGTTTGGGAGCTTGCCGTTCTTTTCTATGTTATGGAATACTTTGTGGAGGATCGGTGTCAGCTCTTCCCTGAATGTTTGGTAAAATTCTGCTGTGTAGCCATCTGGCCCTGGGGCCTTTTTCCTTGGTAGGTTTTTGATGACACTCTCTATTTCTTCCTTCGCTATGGGTTTGTTGAGGTTCTTGATCTCTGTCTCAGATAATCTAGGGATAGATTGTTTTTCTAAATATTTATCCATGTCTTCCAGGTTTCTGAATTCATTAGAATACAAACCTTCATAGTACTTTGTGATTATCCTTTTTATCTCATTGGGGTCTGTTGTTATTGCCCCCGATTCATCTCTTATCCTGGCTATTGATGATTGTTCCTTTCTATCTTTGGTAAGCTTTGCCAGGGGAGTGTCAATTTTATTAATTCGTTCATAAAACCAGCTTCTAGTTGCGTTAATCCTTTGCATTGTTCTTTTGTCTTCCCACTGGTTTAACTCCGCCCTGATTTTTATTATTTCTTTTCTCTTGCTATTGGAGGGGTAGTTCTGTTGACTCTGTTCTAGTTGTTGGAGGTTTTGTGTTAACATATCTGTCATACGCCTTTCTTCTTTTTTCATGTATGCATTCAGTGATATCAAGCTACCTCTGATAACTGCCTTTGCAGTGTCCCATAAGTTTTGATATGTTGTATGCTCGTTCTCATTAGTTTCTAGAAATTTCCTGATATCCTCTCTGATCTGGACCTTAACCCATTCATGTCGCAGGAGATCGTTATTTATTCTCCAATTGGTGACCCTTGCTTTTCTTGGTGCCCTCCTATTAATCTCCAGCTTTATGGCATGGTGGTCTGAGAAAGACGTCTGGATAATATCTATGTGTTTGAATTTACTCAGGCTGGCCTTGTGCCCCAGCATGTGATCTATTCTTGAGAAAGATCCGTGTGGATTGGAGAAGAATGTGAAACCTTTTGCTTTTGGATGAAAGGCTCTATAGATGTCTATCAGGCCCTGTTGCCTAATTACATTGTTTAGCTCTCTGGCCTCTTTGCTGAGCTTCTTTCCCTGTGACCTGTCTTTCTCTGATAGTGGAGTGTTGAAGTCCCCCACTATTATTGTTGTTTCCGTGATTTCTTCTGTCATTTTTTTAATAGTTTGTTTGACGAAATTTGCCGCACCATTATTAGGTGCGTAAATATTCAGTATGCTTATTGCTTCCTGGTTTACTGAGCCTTTGAGCATTATGTAATGTCCTTCTTTGTCTCTTTTTATGTTTTGGATCTTGAGATCCATTTTGTCGGAGATTAAGATAGCCACTCCTGCCTTCCTGGAGTTACCATTTGCTTGGTAAACTTTCTTCCAGCCCTTTATTCTCAGCATATGCTTGTCTGCTTGCTTAAGGTGTGTCTCTTGCAGGCAGCAGATTGATGGGTTATGTTTTCTAATCCAATCCTCCAGCCTCTTTCTTTTAACATATGAATTGAGCCCATTTGTATTCAAAGTGATTATTACAATCTCTGGCTTCATGGTTGCCATATTCTGTTTTGTGTTTTGGGTCTTTGCCTATCTTCCTTCATATCAGTGTACTGCGTTTGAGTTGAGGGTTTCTATCCTGTCCTCTTTTCCATCTGAGACCGTGTTGTCCTGGTACGTGTTGCTGGCATGTTGGCTTCTAGATGGAGATGGGCTATATGGTGGTCTCCTGGAGGTTCTAGTTGGAGCTTGATCTTCTGGCCATAGTGAGTCAGCCAGTATGTTCTGCAGGGTCGGGTGACTTGCAGTATATTTTTTGAGTTCTTCCTTGTCCTGGAAGACCCTTATCTTACCCTCTATCTTAATGGATAACTTGGCAGGGTATAGGATTCTGGGGGAGGCATTTTTATCTTTCAGAATTTGGAAGATGCTGCTCCATTCTCTCCTCCTCTTCATGGTTTCAGCTGATAAGTCTGAGCATACCCTTACCTGCGCTCCTTTGTATGTGACTGTCTTCCTTTCTCTTGATGCTCGTAGAATTTTCTCTTTTTCCTCTAAGTTGGATAATTTTACAATTATATGCCTTGGCGTGTTCTTCTTGGTGTTTAGCTTAGCCGGCGTCCTCTCTGCTTCCTGTATGAGAGTCGGATTCTCCTTTGTTAGGTCGGGGAAATTTTCTTCCAGGAATTCCTTTGCTATCTTGGCGGTCGATTTGTGTGTTATGTTGTGTTCCGGTAGACCGATTATTCGAATATTATTCCTCTTCATAGCATCTGTCATTGATCTCAGGCTGTCTTCTGTTTCTTTAATTTTCCTATCTGATTGTTTTTCTCGCTTGCTTCGTTTGGTTTGAGCGTCCTCGAGTTCACTGATACGGTTCTCAGCCTCCTCAAGCCTAGATATAGCTTCTGTGACCTTTTGTGTGGCCTCTGCTACCTCCTCTGTTAGTTTCTGCAGTTCCTTTTGGTGGATAGTATTCATCCCCTCTATTGTGGACTTCATCCCCTCTATTGTGCATTTCATCCCTTCTATCGTTGCATCCTTATTTTGGTTTGCTTCTCTTAGCTCCTGTATTACTGCAAGCAGAGTTCTGAAGATTTCCTTTTGTGGCTGATCTATATCTGTTTCTTCTATGAGTGACGTTAGGTCTGTTAAAGTGCCTCGTTTTTCTGATTTTTTTGTTGGGAGTGATGTGGTCTGTTGATTTTTCCTTGATCCTTTAATAGGCCCCATGCTTCTGGGAGACAGGAGTAACCTTATTGTGTGGAGGCTCAGGCCACTGTGCCGTCTCCTGGGGTGGCTGGGGCGGGCTGCGGCAGGCTTAGGGCTGGCACTGGGGACCCAACAGGGCCCCAGGTGGTGAGAGCTGGCTGGAGCTCACTGACGGCTCCTCAGGGACTGCAAAGCCGAGACCCAGGCTCCACTGCAGGTGGAGTGTTTGATCTGCCCGGGCTGTGAGCGGGCGCGGGGAGGCCCCTTGGATAGCTGCACAGGCAGCTGCGGGACACTGCAGGGAACAATGGTGTTCGCTCTCCGCCCTTTTGGCGCGAAACCGCGGGGGGTAATGGCGCCGGCAAAGGAGGCTTGGCGCGAAACCGCAGGGGGCAATGGCGCCCTTCTTCTGCTCAGGCTCAGAGTCGCGGCTGCCGGGGTCCCCTCAGCACACTGGGGAGGGCACCTACTCTTGTGCCTTGCGCAGGGGGGGCCCTTGGTGGGCAGACTCAGCAGCGCGGGGCGCGGCGCTCCGCGGAAGCTCAGGGTCCGGGACAGGCGCGGGTTGGGCTATGGCTCCTGTCGGCGGGAAGTGCTCAGCGCAGGGTCCCGGCCAGGAGTGGAGCTGGCGCTAGGCTGCCAGGGGCGGGCGGGGGCGGGCGGGGGTGGGAGGCCAGCGCACGGAGGGCAGGTGGAGAGGTCCGCGGCAGCGGTGCGGGTGGATGGTCCCCCGTGGGGGTCGCCAGACAATCCGCGGGTCCGCTCCCCTGAGCTTGGATGAATGGAGGGAGGGACGTGGGCCCGAGGGCAGATCGCTGCCCTGCGGGGAGAGGGGAATTGCGGGAGAGGAAAGCTTCTCTCCCAGTGGGGATCCGCGAGTGGGGAGTGGGGGGTGGGCCGCTGGAGTAGGCAGGGCAGGAAAGCGGCTCTGGGCTGGCGTCTGGTTTGGGGATGGAGCCTAAGCCGGTCGCCAGTGAGCTCACGGCAGCTTAGTGGCCAGAGATGTCCCACTAGTCCGGTCCTCTTTCACCTAGACCCCTGCTCCGGACAAATACGTGGGGTAGGACTGGGGTGCTGTCCCAGGGGGATATTTCACTCACCAGACTCTTACTATTCAGCTACCTGGTCGCCAATCCCGCTTTGTTTGGAGGAGCTCTCAGAGTATGCGGGTGTCCCTGTCGGCCATCTTCCCCCTCTCCAACTCAGAGCTTTTTTGTCGCACACTGTTACACACTCTTTTCATAACCTCCAAATAGAAAGCTTGATTAACAGTCTGACCTGGTGGAACAAATTCCAAATGCACTATCCCCCTCACATTAAAAAAAAACATACGAGCATCGGGTTTTGGGGTATCCCTCATCTAAGCATATTTTTGGGTGGGGAATTAAAGAGTTCAAACCATCACAGGGAATTAAATGGTTCAAACCATCTAACAAGGATGGCAGCAAACTAGGATGGTGAACATGGGAACATGTTCGGAATGTATCGCACGTGGAATTGGCAGCAGCAAGATTCCCAAGGGAGTTCTGACGGTGCAGAGGTGAAGTGTTCCACGGGGAAGCTGTGACATTGGCCTCTAAGAAGATGCACAGCCTCAGAAACCCTGGAGGGCTACCCTCACTGCTCTGTGGGGGCTCTGTGAGTCAGAATGGATCTGATGGAAATGCTGTGGTGTGGTCGTAGGATTCCAAATTACAGGAGTGCCGTGTTGGAGGATGGAAAACCCAAACTCACTGCCACTGAGTCAATTCCAATTCAGACACATCATACAGGGTTTCTGAGATGAGGAACCTAAACTTTAAAAAAAAATTCATTTACCTAACTGAATTTGTTTTAAAAATAATTTTATTGTTATATACATCACACATGGTACAATTTAATTGTTCATTTATATTAAGAAGAGTTGTGCATGAGAGCAAATGATGGGGGAGGAAGAGAGGGTGTAGCACATCCTGGCCCACCAAGCCTTGATTACGAGATTCCAGCTCAGAGCAGCCAATCCATAGAGAAGACCATATGGCTGGCCCCACTATGAGACATCACATCCCTCACTGACCCATAACCCTACAGGAGACAATACTGGAGGCACAGTGTGGGAATTACGCCCAATCTGATCCCACCACACCGAGGCAAAACACTGAGGGTGCACAACAGAACAGCAAGGGGAACAGAAAAATGAAGTCTCCAGGGAATACCAAAAAAGGACTCTGGGGCCACGGCTTGGCACCGCATCTGACTCAATTGGAAAACACTCCTAAAGGCCAACAAACAGTCCTTGAACTAACTGCAAGGTTTTTTTTTTCTTCTTGTTGTTGTGTTTTGTTTTGTTTCTGCCATTGGCTTGTTGTTTTGTTTTCTTTTGTTGCTTGGTTTTGCTCTGTCTTGTTTTTGTGCATGTTATTATCTCCACAGGTCTGTCTAAATAAAATAGGCTGGATTAACAATCTGGAGGAGAAAACAACGGGACATGGGAGAGGGGGAGGTGGGGGGAAAGGAAGTAGTGTTAACAAACCCAGGGACAAGGGAACAACAAGTGATCCAAACTGGTAGTGAGGAGGGTGTAGGAGACCTGGTAGGGTGTGACCAAGGGTAATGTAACCGAGAGGAATTATTGAAACCCAAATGAAGGCTGAACATGATACTGGGACAAGAGGAAGGTAAAAGGAAATAGAGAAAAGAGCTAGGAGGCAAAGGACGTTTATAGAGGTCTAAATAAAGGCATGTACATATGTAAATATATTTATATATGAGGATGTGGAAATAGATCTATGTGCATATATGTATAGGTTTAGTATCAAGGTAGCAGATGGGTCTCCACTCAAGTACTCCCTCAATGCAAGAACACTTTGTTCTATTAAACTGGCATTCCATTATGCTCAACTTCCCAACACAATCGCAGAAGACAAAGCAGGTGCATAAGTAAATGTGGTGAAGAAAACTGATGGTGTTTGGCTATCAAAAGATATAGCATCTGGGATCTTAAAGGCTTGAAGGTAAACAAGTGGCCATCTAGCTTAGAAGCAACTAAGCCCACATGGAAGAAGCACACCAGCCTGTGTAATCATGAGGTGCCATAGAGATCAGTTATCAGGCATCAAAGAACAAAAACTCATATCATTGTGTGCTCACGTCCCTGATATGATCACTGAACACAAAGGGGTGCATAAGCAAATGTGATAAAGAAAGCTGATGGTGCCTGGCCATAAAAAGATATAGCACCTGGGGTTTTAAAGGCTCGAAGATAAGCGGCCATCTAGCTCAGAAGCAACAAAACCCATGTGGAAGAAGCACACCAGCCTGTGTGATAACGAAGTGTCGAAGGGATCAAGTATCAGGCATCATCAGAACAAAAAGTCATATCATTGTGAATGAGGGGGAGTGTGGAGTGGAGACCCAACGCCCATTTGTAGACCACTGGACATCCCCTTATGGAAGGGTCGAGGGGAAGAGATGAGCCAGTCAGGGTGCGATGTAGCAACATTGAAAAATACAACTTTCCACTAGTTCCTAAATGCTTCCCCCCACCCCCACCCCACTATCATGATCCCAATTCTACCTTATAAATCTGACTAGACCAGAGGATGTACACTGGTACAGATAGGAACTGGAAACACAGGGAATCCAGAGCGGATGATCCCTCAGGACCAGTGGTGAGATTGGAGATACCAGGAGGGTGGGTTGGAAAAGGGGGACTGATTACAAGGATCTACATATAACCTCTTCCCTGGCGGACGGACAACAGATAAGTGGGTGAAGGGAGACGTCAGACATGACAAAATAATAATAATTTATAAATTATCTAGGGTCCATGAGGAAGGAGAGAGCGGGGAGGGAAGGGAAAAAACGAGGAGCTGATGCCAGGGGCTTAAGTGGAGAGCAAATGTTTTGATAATGATGAGGGAAAATAATGTACAGATGTACTTTACGCAATTGATGTACGTATGGATTGTGATAAGAGTTGAATGAGCCCCTAATAAAACGATTTTAAAAAAGAAGAGTTGTGCAATCACCACCACAGACAATGTCATAGAATTTTTTCCTTGTATTCCTTGTTAGCTTCCCATTCCCCCTATCCTCCCCCTGCCATGCCCCTAGGTAGTTATGAATCTAGTTGCGGTCTCTAGCAATCTACCGATCTCAATTCCATATACATAAAATCATACCAAAAAACAGGGAGGAAGCAGACAAACAAAAAACACTCAACAGCAATGACTAGGCAAAACAGAAAATCCTCAATCAAAAAGAAAGCAGAAAATATTAAAAATGGAAATAACTTTAAAGTGGGTCAAAAGGGGAAATCAAATGAGAAGGTATTTCATTTTAACCTAACTACATATGTCGTAATCAACTTTACAATGCTCTCTCACGGAGAGCAAGGCTTGATGAATCTAATCTTGATGGGAGCAGACGTCAGTCAGTTCTCTCCTGTTGAACAGACTGGTGGATATGAACCATAGACCTTGCAAATAGCAGTCCAGGGCTTCATCGACAGTGTCGCTTGTATACCCAGTCCCTCAGGTATGCAGGGGCCGACGGGGCTGCTCTTCTTGTGGTGCAGTGATGTTAACATCTAAGGTCAGTAGGATTTAACACGGCCCCTTTTTATGAGTAAATTCTGTCATGCCTGTAAGGAACAGCCTGTTTTTCTATCTAACTCAAAACACACTGCCATCCAGTCCAGGCAGACTCCTAGCTACCTTACGGGACAGGTGGAACTGGCAGTGACTTTCCAAGAGTGTAACTCTGTGGGAGTAGAAAGCCCTGTCACTCTCCTGCGCTCCGGCTGGTGGTTTCAAACTGCAGACCTTGTGGTCAGCAGTCCTACATGTCATTGTGTCATCACTAGCCACCAGGGCTCCTCTTTCTGGGTGACTGGGCTGAAAATAAACTGAAGTGAGGATTTTACATTCCCTGGTTTATTATGACTCTGTGCAAACCACCCCACTGACTCTAGTCATTTATTAAAACAAAAGCTGCTTGAGGGCAGATAGAAAACAAAAGCAAACAAAAACAAAAACCCTGAAGAGGCCTGATGAATTAATAGCATTTTCGCTGGAGGAATTAGTTAATCAGCTAATATTCAGTTCATAAGATTAAAATGACCATGAATCTGGACAGTCGAAGAGAACACGCAAGGGGTAGAGAAGGGGTAACACGACCAATTGCAGCTCAACTGCCAAACAACTCTGGGGCCTCGCTCCCTCTCCACCACTTCCCAAAAGAAAATGCTTCTATAAGCCACTCCTGTCTGTCTTTCCCCTTAAAATCGGCATGATTAAAGTGAACACCAAGCTAGTTTAATGCCCATTCCAAAGATTAATCTTGAAGAGGGACTTAAAAAAATATTTTATTGGGGGGCTCTTACAGATCTTCTGATAATCCATCATTCAATTGAATTAAGCACAATTGTACACCTGTTGCCATCAACATTTCCGAAACTTTTTCTTTCTACTTGAGCTCTTGGTATCAGCTCCTCTTTTGTCCCTCTCCCTTCCCCACCCTTGTGAATCCTTGATCAATTATATATTATTGTTATTATTTCGTGTGTTACACTGTCTGTTGTCTCCCTTCACCCACATTTCTGTATTCATCCCCCTGGGGAGTGGCCTATATATCCAACCTTGTGATGGATTCTCCCTTTCTCCCATTCCCTTCCCCACCCCTGCCATTCCCCTACCCTCATGATATCACTACTCCCACTACTGGTCCTGAATTCCATGTGTCCAGAGCTCTATCTGTACCAATGTGTTCTAGCCGATGTGTAAGGTAGAATTGGGTCATGGTAGTGGGGGCGGGGGTGGGGTGGGGATGAGGTGAGGAAGCATCCAGGAGCTAGAGGAATACTGTGTGTTCCCTCGATGCTGTACTGCACCCTGGTAGAACCGTCCCTTTTTTGTAACCCTTCTGTGGGGGGATGTCCAATTGTCTACTGATGGGCTTTGAGTCTCCATTCTAACCCCCCCTTGTTCACATCAATATAATTGTTTGTTTTGGATCTTTAGATACCTGATACCTGATACCATCGACACTTTATAATCATACAGCCTGGTGTGCTTCTTCCATGTGGACTTATTTGCTTCCCTGCTAGATGGCTGCTTGTTTAACTTCAAGCCTTTAAAACCTGAGACACTATAACTTTTGATAGCCAGGCAGCATGCACTTTCGTCACCACATTTGCTTAAGCACCCATTTTGTCTTCAGTGATCATGTCAGGAAGGCGAGTATCAAAGAGTGCCAGATTATTAGAATAAAGTGTTCTTGTGTTTAGGGAGGCCTTGAGTAGAGGCCCAAAGTCCATCTGCTATCTTAATACTTTAACATATAAACATATGTACATTGGCCTCTATCCCATTCACTATAAATTTACATATATACATGTCTATAGCTATACCTCTATAAATAGCTTTTGCCCCCTACTTCTTTCCTAAATTTACTTTCACCTTCCTCCTGTCCCACTATCATGCTCACCCTACATTCAGCTCTCAGTAATTCCTCTTGTACACATTGCACTTGATCAAACCCCACCAGGCCCTTAGAAAGATTTTACAGGGCTGTCCTCAGAAAAGCAAGGATAGGGCCCCTAAAGGGCATCAAACACTGGTGAGGAATAAGTCCCACTAGGAGTTGCCACGTCAGGACTAACAGCTCAGTCCAGGCTGGCTCACCCAACTTTAGTGTTCCGAGGTGAAGTCTGGGAAGGGATCGGGTGTCTCCTTACAGACTGGGGTGTGAGCAGACCAAAATCGCCGTGGCCTGGATAGCACTCACATTGCCCACCTTCTCAGCACGGCGATGGGACCTTTTGAGGGCCCAATAAATGCCAGTTCATGTAAGCAAACTTTGGGCAACGAATGGCAAGACCAGCAGTTCAAAACCACCAGCTGTTCCTTGGTAGGAAGATGAGGTTTTCTACTCCAGTAAAGACAAGGATGCGGAAACCCACAGGGACAGTCCTCCTCTGTCCCGTAGGGCCATTGTGAGTAGGAATTGACTTGTCGGCACTGGATTTTGGCTTTTTGAGTACGGAATGCCAGGGACTGTCCTGCTTCTTGGCATTTTTCCTTCTCTCAAAGGGCTTTGTAGTGTAGTGTGACAGGTAGATTAAAAAACCAAAAGCAAACAAACAAACAACAAACCCAATTCACTTCCATGGAGTCAATATTGACTCATAGCGACCCTACAGCACAGGGTAGAACTGTCCCTGTGGGTTCCTGAGACTGTAACTATGGGAGCAGAAAGCCCGGTCTTTCTCCCGCAGGCCCGGGATAACTAGAGAAGGACTTTTTTGTTTCAGTCACTTGCAGTGACAGAGTAAGCACACAATATGAGTTTTCTACAATAATAAACTTTTTACCTTAAAATAAGAAACTTGTTCGCATTTCAGAGAAATTGCATCTATCTCATATATCGCACAGTCTCTTTCTCCTATTGTTAGCATCTGACATCAGTGTGGTGCATTTGTTACAACTCATGGACAAATGCTGATAGGTTATTATTAGTGAAAAATGTACTCTATTCAAATATTCTTTAGTTTTCTGTCCCTTTTCTGTCTCAGGTTCCAATGCAGGATATCATATTACATTTGTTGTCATGTCTCTTTAGACTCCTCTTGGCTGTGACAGCTTTTCGGAATTTCTTTGTGTTTTTACAACATTGACAATTTCAAGAGTTGCCAGTCAGGTGTTTTGTAGAATGCCCTTCAATTGTTTGTTTGTTTTTTTCCTGATGTTTTTTCTCGGGATTAGAGTGAAGTATTGGGTATTTGTTGTGGTACCAGAGGGGTGGGGAGGTGTTGTTGGTGGTTCGGTGGTAGAATTCATTCTTTTCAGGTGGGAGGCCAGGTTTGGAGGTCCATGAGGTCGAGGCATCTCATGTGCAGTCACTGCCCATCTGTCAGCGGAGGCCTGCATGTTGCTGTAATGTTGAACATGTCTCAGCAGAGCTTTCAGACGACGATAGAAGAGGAAGAGAAGCCTGGGGATCTACTTCTGAAATCCAACCAGTGAAAACCATGTGGATCATAGTACTCTGATCCATAATCCATCTTGGCGATGGAGCAGCGCTGGACAGCATTTAGCATAAGGACACCACTGTGTCAGGGGCGTACTCCACAGCAGATAGAGAGAATCCTGGGTGCTTGGGGAGGAAGGTCCCAGAAGTAGAACATGTCATTCTCATCACCTCATATCAATGGTGCACATTATGGACATGACTCATCATCATTGATGTTGACCTTGATCTTCACACTGAGGTTCTATTTCTTTTATTTGTAGGCATTCTTTCCTCCTGGGTTATAGTGTTCAGAAGGAAATCACTATGTGCACCTCATAGTCTCTCTTGTAGAAATTTGGAATTGGGATTTAGAGAAGCTAGTCAGTAGGAAACTTCATGATAAAAAGAGGGAAAGGTTGACGCTGTTAAGGATTTTGTCTTGCTTGAATCCACAATCAACACTCATGGAAGCAGAAGTCAATAGATCAAATGGTGCATGGCACTGGGTAAATCTGCTGCACATGACCCTTTTAAACTGTTGAAAAGCAAGGATGTTACTTTGAGGACTAAGGTGGACCTACCTCCAGTCATGGTATTTTCCATTGTCTTGTCTGGATGTGAAAGTTGGATATTGAATAAGGAAAACCAAAGAAGAGTTGATGCATTTGCATGATGGCGCTGGGGAAGAATAAGAATATTGAGAGTACCATGGATACCATGGACCAAAAGATGCCACTCTGAAGACCACAGTGTGCCTGACTCAAGCTATGGTCTTTTCAACAAACAAACCTATCTTGAAGAAGCGCTGCCTGAATGCTCCTTTGAGGCAAGGATGGTGAGACTCAGTCTCATATACTTTGGATATGTCATTGGGCGAGAACAGTCCCTGAGAAAGGACATTATGGCCGGTAAAGTAGCAGGGCAGGGAAAAACAGGAAGATCCTCTATGAAATGGATTGGCATGGTGGACGCCATAATGGGCTCAAACACACTGCCCTTGATGAGGATGGCGCAGGACTGGGTAGGGTTTGGGTCTGTTGTCCAGAGGGTCACTATGAGTTGAAACTGACTCACCAGCACATAGCTCCAACAAAAGAGTATTTTAGGATAATTTTTTAAACCACAGCTATAAAGAAATAGCTACATGTTTTTCTTGGCCAGTGAGTCAAGTGTGCAAAAAAGAAATAAACAAACAAATAAACACACAAACAAAACACAGTGTGGAGTTGGAAGGACCCAGACATGTGATGGATGGACTTAGAATCAGTAGTCCCTCCCTAGGCAGGGAAAATAGTTGAAATGCCTGGCGGCTAACTGAAAGGCTGGAGGTTCAAGTCCAGCCAGAGGCACCTACGAAGAAAGACCATCTAATTTCAGACAAATGAATCATTGAAAACTTTAGAGAGCACAACTCTACGTGACACTCATGAGGTGGGAATTTACTCAACAGCAGCCACCCTTTGGGTTGTAATCCAGACTCCGTCCTTATTAACCTGTGAGACCTGAGCAAGGTATTCAGGTCTTGCTTTTCTCACTTATGAACTAGATATAATAACAACTTGTGCCAGTTGAAGAAAAAAATTGTGCATGAAGTTCTTAGCAGAATAATGGACACATGGTTCTGATGAGCTTTGTTTTGGGTGCTCCGACCCCTTAGATGCACACGTTACCTTTCTTGCTCACCAGGCGGATGAAGACCTTGCAAACGCCTCCCATACACCATGCACTCGTCCCTGTGTCGCAATCATTTATTTAGCTCTCCAAGTCGAACAAAAGCTCATTTTTAACACCCGTGGTATCTAACACAGATACTATGTTTAATGAATAAATAAACACAAGGATTTATTATTCTATTCAAATATTTATCAGGTGCTTCCCACCACGGTTAAAGGATAGGACTGCAGACGATAGGTAAAAAATGTAAACAGCAGTGAGTATTCCTCACAGTATATGATGGGTTTCAGTATCTGAGCTCCTTGAGTTCGCAGCAAATGGGCGAGGGAGAAAGGCAGGGTCTTGTCTTTGGATCTGCCAAACATGGATACAGCTGTCAGAGGCTCCGTGACTCACTGACAAGTCCACGAAGAGGCAGAGAGGGGTCTGCCTGAGATTCCTTTAGCTTTGGAAGTGCACGTGGCCAATGGCACTCTGACAAAGGAGGAGGATAAGAGGGGTGCTTCCTTGCAGTGAGGGGCCCGTCAAAATTATGGTTTGAAGCTTATTTTTACAGTGCTACAGCGCACCCCGTCTCAGCTGAGCAGAATCCTGTGAAACACGAGTTTAGCTCAGCAGAATTCATCACCAGCAGAGACTTAAAAATGTGTCTGAGCTCCGTACTTATTGAACACGTGAAGAGTATGAATATCAAGTTATTCGGCTGTGAAATAATATCAACAAAGTTAGTTATGTTTAATTTAACTGTTGAATGGAGGTTTAGCAATTTGGGACGGAAGCCTCGGTGAGGAATGGAGAAGGGCGAATCAAACACTAAATCCCCTTCTCCTAATAGCCCAGGCTCTGCCGAGAGGAAAAGGCTGACGCTTTCCCACCTCTGCTTATCATCAGTAAACATCGAGCAGCGCCTGTCTGAGGCCTTTCTATTTCCCCACCTCCTCCAGGGAAGAGCAAACAGCAAGCTATCCGTCTGCAGTCCCAGGAGGAGCCCTGAAAGCCGGGAAGAGTGAAGGTGGACTCCCATCTCTTTCCTTAAGGACTACTAACGGAGGGCACAGCATCCATTGTGGGTTACAGGAAGAAGGCCGTTGTCCACGTGGGGTGTATCTGGTCATTAAGCATCATTTGTCTTCTCTCCTTGATGATGTTCCTTTTCATGTTTCTCCTCTTTTCTTTGCCTTCCCGTCTCCTTTGCCATCGTTCTAGGAAACTAGTCTTCATGACTGCCACTGAATGGGAGTCAATAGGGGCACTGTTGGCATCTGCGGTTGGCAGGTCCTTAGGGAGCTCTGTGGTACAGTGCTTAAGCTCTTGGCTGCTCACTGAAAGATTGGCACTTCGGATCAACCAGCCCCACCGAGGGGGGATGATGTCATGATGCGTGTCTGAGAAACTGTATGGCGTGGGGAACTGTCTGAGGCAGCTCTGTTGTGTCCCATGGGACCCTGAGTTGGTATTGACTTGACCGCGGTAGTTTTGCTGCTGTTGTTTCTAGGTCATCACTGCGCAGCTTTGCAGGATGTTCGAGAGCCTTGGTCTGCCCAGCAATGCCAGTGCCAAGCCGGAACCGATCATATAGGGTTCCTGAGGCTGTAAATCTTTTTTAAAAAACACTTTTATTGACATATAATCCACATATATGTTTCACCAGTTCAGTCATATTAAAAGAGTTGTGTAATCATCATAACTCAATCAAGTTTAAGACATTTCTCTTTCCTGTGCTCTCTGACGTTAGCTCTCCATTTCCCACCAATCCCCTGCCATGCCCCTAGGAACTATGAATCAGCCACTGACTGCAGATTTACCTATCCCGCATTTCGCATACTCTCTCTCATTTTCACTGCCATTGAGTCAATGCCAACCCTATATGGTATAGAACCCTATATAGTTAGTAATATAGAATGATCCTGTGGGTTTCTGAGACTGTAACTCTTTCTGGGAGTAGAAAGCTCCATCTTTCTTCCAAGGAGCAGCTGGTAGTTTCAAACCACTGACCTTATGGTTAGCAACCCAACTCTTAACCACTACGCCACCAAGGTTTCTGATTTCATATACAGAAAAGCATATAAAATCTAAGCAAAAATTAACAACCACAACAACAATGACTTAATATAATAGACAAGATTCTCAATCAAAAAGATCAACAGGGAGATCAAAAGACAAACTGCAACACTTTAACCTAACTACATTTACATTATTATCCACCCTACAGTGTACTGTCTGATAACAAGGCCATTCTTATTCCTGGTCCATAGTCTGAAGGGATTAGTTTGAGGCTTAATCCATGGGAGACCCTATAAATGGATTTTGGGCTTTTCACTCTTATCTATAGCCTTTTGCAAAACTGGGTTTTCAGAACTTAAGTGCTAATAATACACCCTCCTCTGGGTTTAGATTTTATTATTTACAATCCTTGGATCACACAGGCTGATATGTTTCTTCTGTGTGGACTTAGCTGACATCTCACTTGAATGGCTGCTTGTTTTAAGCAAAACTTAAATCAGTGACCCCAAACTCACTGTCATTAAGTAGATGCTGACCTGATTATCAAAACAAAACAGAGTAAACAAACTCACTGCCACTGAGTCAATGCTGACTCAGAGTGACCAGCTAGGGGTTTCTGAGACTAACTGTTTACAGGAGTATTACGCCCAATCTTTTCAGGACAAGGTAAAATTTCTTCTGCGAGTTTCCAAGACTGTGACTCTACAAGAGTAGAAAGCCTCATCTTTCTCTTTTGGAACAGCTGGTAGTTTTGAACTGTTGAACTTGCAGTTAGCAGCCCAACTCATAACCACTATGCCACGAGGGCTCTTGTTCATTTGTTTAGGGATCTTGTTTTAAGTCAGAGGCTGTACATCTTTCTTTACAGAAGCAGACAGCTCTTCTTTCTCTGATAGAGGGATTCCTTCAACATGGTGATCATCTAAATTTCATTTCACTGCCACTGAGTCAATTCCAACTCATAGTGACCCTATAGGGCTGGGTAGCCCTGCCCCTATGAGTTTCTGAGACTGAAATTTTTTGTGGGAGTAGAAATTAACCTTGCCTGCTTCAACATAATAGTCTGCAAACACTAAATACTTTCCCAGATTCCTTTGTACCTAGCTTGTGTTGGTTATGGACAGAGTCTAGTCAATGACTCCTAAGTAGAAGTTGGCTGAGCCCACTGGCAAGGTCTTGGGTTCTCCTGATAAGCAGGAAGGATGTACGTGCCATATCCTTTCCCAGTCCTTCCTGTTTGAAAAGAAATACAATGGTAGGAGTTACAGCAATTTTATTGCAACCAGGAGGAAGAAACTCTTTGAAGCAATGTCAGCCACTGCATATCTTCAGACTTGTTGTCATTGGAGAAAAATAACCTATTTGTTTAAGCTTCCAAAGACTTATTGTTACTCAGAGCAGAAAGCATTCCGAAGTGATACAGCACCATTTAAAATGATGCTTGTGAAGGTTATATAATAACAAATATATTTATGATTTAGTATATTTGAAAAAGCAGGATAGGTATATAAGTATATTTCTATTTAGTTATTCTCAAAGCCTCCAAAACCCTATTCACAGGATATATATATATATATAATATATATATATATTATATATATATATGAAATGTAGGAGCCCTCTTGGAACAGTGGTTACACATTGGGCTGCTAAACTCAAGGTCAGCAGTTCAAAACCATCAGCTTCTCTGAGTTACAGTCTTGGGAGCCCACAGGTGCAGTTCTCCTCTGTCCTAGGGGGTCACTTGAGTTGGAATCCACTCAGTGCCAGTGAGGTTGCTTGCTTTTCACAGGAACTGAGAGTGGTGGTGGTTCAGGGGTAGAGCTCTCAGCTTCCATTGCGGAAGATCTGGCTTTAATTCCCAACCATTGTGCCTCCTTCATAGCCTCACATATCTGCTAGTGGAGGCTTTCCTGGTGCTAGACCATGGAACTGGCTTGATCAGAGCTTCCAGACTAAGACAGACTAAGAAGATAAGCCTGGCGATCTACTTCCAAAGTCAGTGAACGAAACCCCTCTGGATCACCAAGTTCAGTCTTGTTAGGTATGGGGCCCCACGAGGCAGGAGCCAATGGGACAGCAGCTAGAGCACCATTTCTACGAATGTGTGTATGCCCGCTACTCTTCTGTCAGTTTGTGGTAACGTTTGGGTGGCTATGATACTGAAAGTGGGGGCGCCCGTGGCAGACAAGCTCCAGTGAACCTTTTAGTTAGGCTAATACTAGGAAGAAAGGCCTGGCAATCGCTCCTGAAAATTCACCAGTGAAAAGCTTATGAATAACAAGAGAAGACTGTCCAAATATAATGCTGGAAGATGAGTGTCTCCTGATGGAAGACACTCCAACTGGGCAAACATAGTGGCCGTGAAGATGGCACAGGTCTGGGAAACATTTCACTCTGTTTACCTAAAGGCTGTTGGGCGTCAGAGCCCCCTTGAGGGCCCGCCCGTCACAGCAGCACCCACGGCAGCCACGGTGAAAACGAATGCAGCCGCTGAGTGTGCGGCACAGGATAGGGCCTGAGGGCACAACACGGGTCACCGCGCCACAGTCAGCTTCCGAGTGCGGTGGACACATCACTGGGGAGGGGTAAAATCGCACAGGATACGGTGCTGTGCCCAGTCATCTTGTGACAATTGAATAATAAACAGAAGCCAGAGACTTGCCTTCAAATATGGGAGGGATCCTCCTGTGGAAATGAATTAATTCCTTTCTTCCTTCTTTCCTTCCTTCCTTTCTTCCAACTAGTGATGGAGGATCTTCTGTGCATGTCTCAGGGGCTGCTCCTGGACCTGTACCAGCCTCAAACAGTGAGTCCTTGTGCGCAGTAATCATTTCTCAAATAATCACACAGATCATACGATTGACGCTACAGCCTGTGAGGAACAGTAGAGGGAGCCATGAGAAGAGGAAACCTGATCCAGTGGGGAGGTCGCTGTGTAAGGCTTTGCGGAGGCAGCCATGGTTGAGCTGAGGGCTGAAGGACAAGAGCTAACTAGAAAAAGCAGGCAAGAAGAGCATCTCAAACAAAGGCCTTTGTGCAGGTCCTGAGACCTATGGGAACTGCGAAGTGTCTCAAGAATGGACAAAAGGCCAAGGATTCCTGGAGCACAGAGGATGGGGGCCAGGGAGCTGGGAGACAAGGCTGGAGGGAAGGCCCGGCCTTCAGGCACTGCAGGCAGGCCAGGTAGACTGCAGATAGGCCAGGTAGCCACTGCAGGTAGGTCAGGTAGACACTGCAGGCAGGCCAGGTAGCCACTGCAGGTACATCAGGTAGACACTGCAGGTACATTAGGTAGACACTGCAGGCAGGGCAGGTAAATAATGCAGGCAGGGCAGGTAAACATTGCAGGTAGGCCAGGTAGACAGTGCAGGCAGGACAGGTAGATAATGCAGCAGACCAGGTAGACACTGCAGGCAGGCCAGGTAGACAATGCAGGTAGACAATGAAGGTAGACTAGGGTAAGGAGTGGGCTATGGGGAATCGTGAAGGGCTTTAATTAAGGGAACCGTGTTATTTGCATGGTGGCTGTTGGTTGTTAGATGGATCTGCACGTAGGTGAGGGTGAGTGGGGGTGAGTCCAGGACGCATGCCTCATTGTTCCAGAAAGACAGAGAGAGCAAGTGGAAGTGACAAGGAGATGGATTTTTGGCTAAATAACAAGGGGGATTTTCTGTTCATGAGATAAGTGGTAGGTAGTACATTGATAAACTTTGAATAAAAGGTTGTTCATGGAATCTTTGCAACATTCCTAGGGGCCAGGGAGTATGATCATGGTCCCACTTGATGAAACCGGGAACTGAAGCTCAGAGAGGTGTACCTGACTTGTCCAAGGACGCACCTCTAATGAGCAGTAGACCCAGGACTTGAACTGAGTTCTGGCTAATGCTAAAGCTTTTTCTTCCTTGCTAGGTCACAATGCTGCCCTCAGAAGAAGAGCTCCCATGCCAAGTATTAAAGGAGACGCTGGAAACAACCCCCAGAAAGGGCTGTCTGTACTGTGCGTTCTTGAACTTGAGGAAATATGAAAGTCACACGCCTTGGGAGACTGATCTCTGGAGAAGCAGGCGGGGCAGGGCAGGGAGGGGTCTCTTACCTCCCCTGATCCTCCTGCCTACGGTCACCTCCTCAGAAAACCCTCTTCTCCCACAGCCTGGACACTCCTCTCTTTCACAGCGATTGGAGAGAAAGCACTGTCTGGGAGCCCAGAGCCCCCAGGGACTCCCCCCTGCGGCTGCCTCGCTCAGGAGCTCTGCTTTCTGCTTTCTCATGGGCACTAGAGGAAGGAGACTCCATGGTGGAACTGGGGAGATGAAGAAGACGAAGCTCCTCAACCTTGAACCTTTTGCAGACCTGAGCCGGTGCCAGCATCAACCACATGGAGAAGGGGTCGCCTTCATTGTGATCGGAAGTTATCGATTCCCAGGCGAATAGTGAGAGATTAAGACATTACTGGGAAGCTTTGACTTCCGTCCTGCAGCTACTGAGCAGCAGCTGCCATGCTGTAACAACCCTGAGCCTGATGAACATTTTGGGAGAAGGGGCGACTTTTAAATAAAGAAGAATGCTGCTTCTCTGGAAGGGAATGTGGCTGCTAATTTTGACAGGTGTAATGGGCGGTGGTAGTTTTGGGGGATCCATGGTGTAAAGCAAAACCAAAGAGGCAATAAGCAGCTTGGCATTTATTCTTTATGTAGGAATATTTGTTCCTCAAAGTCAGACTACGTGGAATATTAGCATTTGAATAAATTATTCAACACCTTCCAGAGAAAGCAAGGGGAAAAATCTTTTTCAGCATTATAACATGGCAATCTACAAGGTAGTAGAAAAAGAAGCCTGTCATTTTTTCTTCAATTACAAAAGGCAAATATTTATTATTTATAAGTATTCGCCTTGGATAGGCTTAAATGTTATTTATGAACCTGTTGCACAGTGATTTTCAATGTAACTCATTATTTTTAGCCTTAGGGTGTTGTAAAGGAGCATGGATATACTTAATGACACTCTGCTAGTCAGTGCAATTACACTGTAATCATTATGTAAAATGTGCTATTAATTAAACCAATTTCTAGTTAGAACATTCGCTTCTGCAGGGCTTAATCTTAATCTCCAGCAATCTTTCTCTCTGTTTTTCACCTATTAATTATATGATTACTTGTTAAGTTATTGTAAAATACGCTTTTCTTTTAAGCTGAATACTGTCAATTAGGAATATCAGTCAAATAGGTCTGGTGCTTATGGGTCAAAGACTTTGGTTCTTGAACTAAAAAAAGGCTTAAAAGGTTATTTTTATGAAACTGGCAAGGCTAGTTCGAAGGTAGTGAGATCTCACAACGATTGCTTACAGTCAATTACTGGTCGACTTATTTGTCTACCCCCCCCCACTACTGCACTTGACTAGTCTTAAAAAAAAAAACCCAAATTCTTCTATTTCCCCTTTTGTGCATAAACAGCATTAGTTACCAGAATCCCTAGTTTTGTGACTTCCCCAAATGCCCACTGTCACTGTGTCAGAACGGGGGTTCCGTAGCTGAAAAACGTCCTTATTGAAATATGGTAGGCTGGGGTACTACTGGACGTGAACTTTATCTATTTTACATGCGCGTTCTGGTACAGAAATCCAAAGTAGGTTCGAGAGTTGACATTAGCCGCCAGCGGCAGATGGAGGAGGTACATCATGTCCCTTTGTGGCCTATCCACCCCCTCTTTCCAGGAAGTCTCGTATTGCTTCTCTATGGTTTCAGTAATGGAGAGGGAAATCCTGCTTCTTCATCTTTGCTGTTGAAGGTTACCCCACCACCTTCCCGATTGTTTGTTGATGAAGGTTAATCTTTATATTAAAAAAAAAGGGAAGGGAACAGGCGTAATATGCAGAGGCATGACAAGTGGGGAGTGGATAGCATTTTGTTGTCTGCTCACTTTACACTCCATCCATCTCCTGCGAGGCGCCGAGAGGAGTTTTCAGAATCCTGAACGGTTGAATAGGAGTACAGCCCCACCTGGAACAGGGAAGGGGAAAAACCCAACAGATTCCCGCGGAGACTCTTTGGAATCAAAGATACGAGTCCCTGCGAAATTCTCTACAACCTTCCCCTTGGTTTCTGAGCCGAGTGCTCAGTGAAGCTGTGCGGGGTGGTTGGATGGACAGCAAACTCACTCTTGATACTGAAATCCCTGTGTGCTCCGCTCCCCTGACAGAGGGTTCGAGCGTTCGCCCACAATTCCTGGGGTCTGTTTCTGGGAGAACCTTTCGAAGGGCCGGAGGAGCCTCTGATTGTCCCTCAGTGCCCTGATGAAATGTTTTTATTCATCTTGCTTGCTGCCTGGAATTGACACTGCCCATATCAATCACGCCCGGCTAGTGTATTAACATGACCGTCCCTGCTTAAACGTCCCACGCGCTGTAACGGGGAAGAAGTTAGAAATCAAAAGCAGAGTTATTTATGTACTCCCTAAACTTAGCCTATGCTACAAAAATTTCCACCCTGACATTCTCAGCTTGGGAAGGGGATTTATCTATCAATATAAAATGCCTAGTGAACCGGTATCAAACCCAGCTAATACTTATCACCTTATGATATGTCCAAAGAAACACTATGACCTTGTTTCCCAAAGATTAATTTCCCTGGGTTATTGGTTTGACTTTTAGCACACACTGGTTGTGAAAAGTTATGTAGTGTCAGTGTCAGAATGGGTGTGTGTGTGTATATATGTATATATATGTATATATATATAAATTCATTTACTACATATACCTATTAGTAGTGAAGAAATAGAAAAGATGATTCCTAGAATTCCTTATGTCACAATTCACAAATGGGGTCAAGACCAAAAGCCTTACCACCCCCAAAAAATGGATCACACTGATTAAGATTTTTGTATTACTGAAAAAAAAAAAAGCCAAAGACAAACTAGGGGAAAGGTTTTTATGACATATAACAAAGAGCTAAAGTACTTAATATATAAAGAGCCTTTACAAATCACTAAGAAGGCAAGCACTCAATAGAAAAAGAAAAACACAGGAAACAAACCCATGAACAATTAAATAAAAAATTAAAACATCAAAATGGTCAAAAGCACAGAGAAAAGATATTTTATTCTTATTTTATAAAATACAGATCAAAATGGTGAGAATATAATGTAAGGTAAAACTTCTAAAGGTAAAACTTTTGAAGTTTAGTAATGCTAGGATTAGGGAAGCAACCTTTTCCATATACTGTGTATGTGTACGCATTAGAGGACGATTTATCAATAGCTAGCAAGATATGAAATGCACATACTTTGACCTAATTTCATGCCAGGGTGCTATCTCCTCACGAGAGAGCAGCAACATGTCTTTAAAGGCCCAGTGTATAATTACTAAAAATCTGAAAGCCCTCAAATACCTTCAAGAAAGAGCTGGTTAGCTAAATCAAGGACGGGCCACACAATGGAATACTGTAACATTTTTAAAAAGAATTCTATATCTACAATATTTTAAATTATATACAGAGATTTATAAATATAGTTACATATATAATTGTTCACGTTGAAGAAATGACTTAATCTGCATCCTTGTTTCCTCATCTGTAAATAATAAGCATCTATGGTAAATGATAATAAGAGGTAATGCTAAACAACAATTAAATATCAAACCTAGGATAATGGCACCTACCTTTGAGAGCTCTTCTGAGGAACCAGGAAGTTGACAGGTGTAGAGGACTCAGGGGTCTAGCTAGCACCTAGCGAATGCTAAGTTTTATTAGAGTCGTTATGGATTAGTGCATGAAAGAAAGCAAGGTTTAGGACGGCCCGGGGAAGGTAAAGCAGTGGTGTAAGAGAGCAGATGCTCAGCCATCTCGGGAAGAATACGCCGGGGTAACCGGTAGGCAGGTAAAGGGCCTCCTACTATTCCCGTTATAACCTTCTATGGGAGCTCCTACTGATGTCCTGATGATTAAAAAATATTCAATTATGAAACAAAGCACAAACTGTATGGGGGTTAGGGATTTAACTGAGCAAAAACAAAGACAAGGAAATGTTCTTTAGTGAGATGCTCTTCAGCATTCATTCAAGGAATATTTATTTAATATCTATATTATTGGCACTGCTTATACAAGATGGATAAGATATAAGATATAATTCCTTGCTATTTAATAGGGGAGTTCACTATTAGGGAGAGAGAAACACAAGGAAAAAAATATTCCAAGTGCTCAGGGAACCCAGAGAGTGAAGGGATAAATTCCAGTGGTAATATTTGGCTGGGTTTTAAACAATGAGGAAGGATTCTTCCTCATGGGCGTACAAATTGAGAAGGCTAATCTATGGCGAGAGAGGTCAAGATTGTAGTTGCTTCTGGGGTAGAAGGGGGTCTGATTGGGACAGAGACACGGGGACCTTTGTGGGGTGATGGAAACAATCTATATTGTCATAGGGATCTGGGTTATATAAGTTTATACATTTGTCAAAGCTGATCAGATGTGTGTGATTAAGGTATATTTTTCATTACATGTACATATATTGTAGTGTAAAAAAAAGATCATGAAAAGAAAATCATGGTATGAATGACTGGGTGAGTGAACAAAGCGGGTGGGGGGGCTGGTAATGTATAAAGAAGTGGTGTCCCCCAACCAGGCGGAATTGATAGGACAAAGGGGAAGGATACTCAGAATCTCACACACATGCTATGGTATCAGTCCTGGCTACAAAATTATGCATGATAATCAAATCCAGTTAAGGGCTTCAGCCACATCGGGACAGGAAAGTAGCCACTCCACATCTCCAAAGTAGGGGTATGGGATAAGGTTCCCTTCGAAATTTTCATAGGACAACCCTTGCTTCCCTTGAAGACTGAGCAAATGGCTTGTCATGATGGGGGAAAAAAATTTCCTCAGAACAACTTCTTGGCCTTTTCCTCCCCACTGCAGTCTGTCTTTCTTTTCTCAAATCATCTAAGTCACCCCTGTGATTATCCTGTGTCCTTTGAGGAAATCTGTTCCCTTTGGGATCCCAAAAAGCAGTTGCCCTACCTCCTGAGCTGACCTCTGCCTTGAATTGCACTGGCTCAGCAGATTCTATTGCAAACCAGTTTTGGGGGTGGGGGAGGTACCCTGATGAGACATACGGCAAGTGTGTTGCTGAGAGAATTTGCCTGCAGCCATCCACTGATCACAGAGACATGTTTACATGGACTTTGTTGGGAATAAACTCATGCATGTATGGGCTACAGCGTTACTAGCAGCACTTTCTGACTTACACTTGTACATAGGAGATCGTCTAAAACCATAGCTAACATGAATAGTTGTTATCATCATTAATACCATCTTCGTTCTCATCCTGTATAGTTATGTGATCTTTTCATATCCATAAAATGGGGATAATAATTTCTCATCTAGTTAGAAGAATTACCACCTCTTTCTACTCCTATAAAGAATTGCAGTCTTGGAAACCTACAGGGGCAGATCTGCCCTGTCCTGCAGGGTTACTATGAGTTGGAATCAGCTCAATGGCAGTGAGTTAGGTGGTTTTTTTGTTTTGAGTTATAGTTAGCAGGATTAAATGAGCTTATATATATAATATAATAATATATTATATATAATAATATATATATTAGCACTGTGCCTGGTATAGAGCACAACTTCAGTTGCCGCTGCTATTGCTAGGTGCCATTAAGCCAGCTCTCAGGCGCAATGACCCTGTGAATAGCAGAACACAACAAGACCCAGTCCTGGGACATCCTCCCGATTGTTACGTTGAGTCCATTGCTGCAGCCACTGCCAATCCAGACAATGGAATTTTCCCTGTGAACTTTCTGTAGCCCCCATGCCAGTCAGGAGCCCTGGTTGCACAGTGGTTAGAGAGTCTGAGTGCTCACCCAGATGCCAGCCGTTAGAACCCACCAGCCACGTCTGGGAGAGCACCAAGTGGTAGTCGGCCTGTGTCTGCATTCACAGCTCGGAAGCCCTGTGGAACAGTGCAGCTCTGTCCTATAGGTTCACTACCCACACACATCAACGCCAGGGCCACGGGTGTGGGTTTGATTCAACACAAACTCGTGTCCTCTAAGAGAAATGGCTTGACTTTACATGGGCTAGGCGTTAGGAGACGAGTTCTACTCCCAATGCAGCTGCACATTATCTGATGACTGTGGGCAATTTTTTAAGCTCTCAGGAATATTGGCTTCTGTAAAATGAGGAATTTGTACTAGGTAATCTCAGAAAACAGTGGCTTGAGGGATGGATAGGCAGGGGAGAAGGAACAAAGCAGCTTGAAACCAATGTTGATCTGGAGAGTTAGACCATATGTCTGCCTCTTCCCTGCATTGGTCAGTCCTGCTAACAAGCAGGTCAGCGGTTCAAACTCACCGGGAGAAAGATGACATCGAGTAGGGAACCAGGGGAGAGGTCTGAGGGGCTGGCCCCAATCCCAACTACATGGACACCTGCCCCTCCTGCCAGAGGAATTTATTTCAGAGGACAGCACTGAATCTGCAGCTCTGGGAGAGGGACATGTCTGATCAGAGCACACGGGAGCAAATGAAGGGGGAGGAAGAGCGAGTGGAGCACATCCTGGCCCACCAAGCCTTGAGGACGATATTCCCGCTCAGAGCAGCCAATCCACAGAGAAGATCATATGGCCGGTCTCACTATGAGACACGACATCCCTCACTGACCCACAACCCTACAGGGGACAATACTGGAGACACAGTGTGGGAATTTCTCCTGATCTGATCCCACCACACCTGGAACAGAACAGCAAGGGGAACAGAGCAACAAAGTCCCCAGGGAATACAAAAAATAGACTTGGGGCCAGGGCTTGGTGCCCCATCAGACTCGACTAGAAAACACTCCTAAAAGCCAACAAACAGTCCTTTCTTGTTTTTGTGTTGTGTTTTTTTTTGTTATTGGCTTGTTGTTGTTTTGTTTTGTTGCTTGGTTTTGCTCTGTCTTGTTTTTGTGCATGTTATTATCTCCACAGGTCTGTCTAAATAAGCTAGGCTGGTTGAGCAATCTAGAGGATAAAACAACGGGACCGACAGTTCTGGGGAGACCTAGGAGAGGGGGAGGTGGGGGGAAAGGAAGTGGAGTTAACAAACCTAGGGACAAGGGAACAAGTGATCCAAATTGGTGGTGAGGAGGGTATAGGAGGCCTGGTAGGGCATGATCCAGGGCAACGTAACCAAGAGGAATTACTGAAACCCAAATGAAGGCTGAACAATATAGTGGGACAAGGGGAAAGTAAAAGAAAATAGAGAAAAGAGCTAGGAGGCAAAGGGCATATATAGAGGTCTAAATAAAGGCATGTACATAAGCAAATATATTTATATTTGATGATGTGGATATAGATCTATGTGCATATAGATCTATGTGCATATATATATATATATATGTTTAGTATCAAGGTAGCAGATGGACGTTGGGCCTCCACTCAAGTACTCCCTCAATGCAAGAATGCTCACCTTCCCTACACAATCGCTGAAGACAAATGGGTGCATAAGCAAATGTGGTGATGAAAACGGATTGTGCACGGCTATCAAAAGATATAGAATCTGGGGTCTTAAAGGCTTGAAGGTAAACGGCCATCTAGCTCAGAAGCAACAAAGCCCACATGGAAGAAGCACACCAGCCTGTGCGATCATGACGTCCTGAAGGGATCAGGTATCAGGCATCATCAGAACAAAAAATCATATCATTGTGAAGGAGGGGGAATGCAGAGTGGAGACCCAAAGCCAATCTGTAGGCAATTGGACATCCCTTTATGGAAGGGTTGTGGGGAGGAGGTGAGCCAGTCAGGGTGCAATGTAGCAACGATGAAACATACAAATTTCCTCTAGTTCCTAAATGCTGCCTCTTCCCATCCCCCCAATATCATGATCCCAATTCTAATTTACAAATCTGACTAGACCAGAGGATGTACACTGGTACAGATAGGAATTGGAAACACAGGAATTTAGGACAGATGATCCCTTCAGGACCAGTCGTGAGAGTGGGGATACTGGGAGGGTGGAGGGAGGGTGGGTTGGAAAGAGGGAACCGATTACAAGGATCTACATATAACCTCCTATCTGGGGGACAGACAACAGAAAAGTGGGTGAAGGGAGATGTCGGACAGTGTAAGATATAAATTATCAAGGGTTCATGAGAGAGGGGGCAGCATGGAGGGAGGGGGCAAAAAAGAGAGGAGCTAATGCCAGGGGCTTACGTAAAGAGAACAAATGTTTTGAGAATGATGAGGGTAAAGAATGTACAAATGTGCTTTACACATTGATGGATGTATGGATTGTGATGAGTTGTATGAGCCCCTAATAAAACGATTAAAAAAAAAAAGACGTGGCAGTTGACTTGTGGCAGTTCCCATCTTTATCCTAAGGGTGCATGACCCGAGGGGATAGTGCCCTTCTGGACTGACTCTTACTAGTTCGGACTTAGGAAATTCTTTCTCTGTCACCTTTTCACTTGGAGTGTTTCGCTGGCCCAGGCACATGGGAAGCAGTCGGGCTGCAGGCATTTTCTTTCCTAACTTTCTTTCCAGCCTGCTTCCTTCCAGATGGATCTAGTGAACATATTCAGGCTCACACGCAAGAGAAAGCTTTCTGAGGAACGGGCAGGCGGCTTGCAAACTCCAGCTGGTGGACTGTTTGCGGTAACTCTATTTTTAATATACATTGGTGACCCTAATGATGGTCTATTGAGATGAGGGCAAGAAATGTCTGATCAAGTGGAGATTAATTTTTGACGGGGTCGCCCAGAATGCATGAAAATGCACTCCTTTTTCTATTTAGACTCCCAGGATGCTTTGATTGATTGACTAGTTTACAAATGAAGGTGATAAAATTAGGTTGAAGACCACATACATTTCTTAAAATGAGGCTGGCTGGTCGCGGAGACAATGAGGTTTGGACAGATTGTACTGCTGGTTAGGCAATCTTCTGTGTGTGTCAGGATTTATAGACCTGTACTGTGATGTTACAATTGCAGCTCACTGATATAGGTTTCTTTTCAAATTCTTTCCCATTTTATTTGAAAAAGGCCATTAGAGAGTTATAGACTATTGAAAAAGCTTTTTCTGTGCTAACCCTTAATAAACTCTTCCAAACAAGGACTACTGCATTTTTATATTAAATTTAGACCAAAATCTATAAAACATGCTATCCCAGGTTGGATAATTTGATTATTATTATCTAAATGGAGATTGGTTTGCGATAATGTACATAGTAAATAAAATGTAAGTTGAGATTTGTATAAGATCACAGGACTCTGGCTTTTCTTTCTGTTGTTGTTTTTCCCCCTATGAGTCCTTCCTGGGGAATCTCAGCCAATTTTTTCCTGAGATGAGAAATTTAAAAAAAAAAAAAGGGAGGGGGAGGTCCCAGCAGCAAAATTAATGCAGCGTTGTACTAAAAACAAATTGCTATTAATATTTACTTGTTCCCATCATAATAACATCACGTTACAAATGTCTTAGGAGTTACCCAACTAATAAGATTTACCAAGGGGACCAAAAAGCATGAGGAAAGAGCCAGCAGAATTAGAAACAATTATTCCATTGTAAGTTATGATGTGAGAAATAATAGATGAGATTCTGAAGTTATTTATGAATTAGTCAATTCTGTTTCATACATTTTTGCCATCAAAATAACTTATGAAATCATTTTCCAGGCCCATAGAATTTTATGAGAGTTCTGTACTCAGCTAAAGATTTTCTTCTCGGGCTTTTTGCAGCTCCGCGTGAATTCTTGGTGACGTCCAGACTTTGACCTACGTTTTCCACTCTGCGGGCAGCCCCCCAGCCATGCTGGAACCTACCCTGAGCCAGAGTGGCTCAGCATGTTGGAAGGTTAGAGGCTTTTATCAACTGTGATCTTCACGCACGCCAGAAGGAAGGGGTACCCGATCCTGCATCATGCTCTCCACGATGGGTTGTAGATTCTGCTGCTGTGACCTGTAGGGCTTTCACTGGCTGGTTTTCAGAAGGCAATCACCAGGCCTTTCTTCCTCGTGTGTCTTAGTCTTGAAGTCCCTCCTAACACTTGTTTAGTATCATAGTAACATGCGAACCACCACAAGCAGATGGGGGATGGTTGTGCATGATGTACATAGAACCAGGGGCTCTTGAGAGAGCTACAGAAGGCAGTGGGGAAGGACAGTTTAGCTTGGGGTCTGGTAAGGGGATCATGATAATTACTGCCCTCACTGATGATGTGTTTAGTGTTCCTCTTGTTTCCAGGGGGCAAGATCAGCCCAGTGTCAATCCAGAGACTAGGCAGGCCTATTGCTAACATGCTGGATGACCTGGAGCAAACCTCTCGCTCTCACGGGCCCTCTCTCATCAGGATGCCCCGCTACATCTAGAGCCTGTTTTCTCAAGAGTAAAAAGAGGTAATCGACATGAAAGTTCTAAGAAGCACAGAGTGTGGTGGGAACATCAGTAATTATTTTTAATCATGACCAGAGACCTGCTCCCTGGCCTTTTTAAAAGTGGGAAGTGGACCAGTATGACTAGTCAGGAAGTGGGGGCGGGACGGGGGGGGGCACCATCTTTCAGGGTGAGAGCAGTTTACCAGGGGCTCAGGGAGAGAATTTAAGGGGGTTTGGGGTCAAGTGGTTTGAAGGCGGCCACTGATTTAGTTTAGAAGTGGATGAACTTTGAAATGCAGAACATCATTTCTACAGAAGGTCGTCATATTTCTTGGTGATTTACACAGAGAAGTCTGGGACTGGGCCTGGTTCGTTTTAGATCCTCCAGGGCCAAGAGGAAATCTGCTGATGGAAGAGGTAGTGCCAAGGTGGCGGTAGGGACGCTGCCGAGGGCAGGAAGAAATGGTATAAATGGACCGTTGTAGTCAAGGCACTCACAAGACCTTCAAGCCTTCTCCACCCCCTTTCGCAGGACTTTGCTAAGGGGACTTTTGTTCAGGGGAATGCCTGACAGCCAGGCACCCTCAGTTGCACTGGCGGGGGCTGCAGAGTGAGCTGTGGCTTCCTCTCATGGGTGGGGGAGGGCTGCCTGAGGAAGAAGGCCTTCATCCCTTATCTCATCCTGGAGGGCTACCTGCAGCCTGCCTGGTGCAAGATAGCACCTGAAGCCTAATTGCAGGATAAATGGGAAAAACAGCCCCTGGGCTTCACCGGCTCAAAGTACTCACCTGTTAATATTGTAAGCGTCCAAACAGCAAGGTCTCAGTTCTCTCCATGACATCATTTTATTTCATTTAGTCAGTCAGTCTTGTGTAAGAATATACCCTTCCTTTTGTCACCCGTGGGTCTCTATTAAACGATTTGGAAAATGTCTGGTGGAAGAGAAAGGGTGTAGGTTGTGCACATTTTCACTCTGTATGATCTGCAGCTCCCACCAAGAAGGTGCCCCATCTCTGGAACGTAGAACAGACTCGAATCCCTGGTGGCAGCGGCCGGCTGACTCGGTCAGTGGGGAGGGAATTAGCCTAGGCCTCGGTGGCAGCAGACCTGGTGGGCCCAGAGCTTGGGCAATGCTGGTGGAAGGAGAGGGAAGGAGCAGGTCATTGAGGGTGCTGCCAGGCTCCCCGTGTTAGAAGAGAATATTCTGCTCCCAGAATCTATGACCTTCCTGCACCCATCACCCTTCCGACCCCCCTGCAATATCCGTCGTGAGGCCATCATTGGCAGTGACGAGGGTCATTGTACTCCAATCTGGCGTGGCATCATTTGCCTATTGTTAATCTTTCCATATGCTTGTCAGGAAGAGGGGAGATTTTAGCAACAGAGGTATTTAAAGGTTTGGATAAGTTTGAAACCCAGCGATTTTTCAATCTCATAAGCCAACCAATCCAGGGGCCTGTTAGTCTACAAGTGTCTGCCATCTTTCTCGGGGTGTCAGAGGAAATCGAGTGACGGATCACTTTTTGGTGTCACTGCTCGAGACCAGTGACAATCAGTGAAATGATTGTGTCTGCCTCTGCACATATCTGTAATTGATTGCCCAAACCCGACGACTCTCTTCCCCGTTGATATGATGGAACATTGGAGTGAAATCACCCTCGATGAGGAGGAGCGAGGTCCATTTGTTATTTACTTCCCCGCCTGCTTCTCTCTCCCCATCCGGTGCCAATCGTCCCACAAGAGCACATTATGATAATCAGCCGGAATGTATGTATAGGAATCAATCAAGACGAGAGCCGTTCCAAGAGTTATGACATTACAAAGTCTGTTTGTAACTTTTGATTTATGGAAGATTTTCCATTTTCTAAATTGGGAGTGAGGCATGTTGGGATGGCTTAACCCTTGAATTCCCCTGCAAAGCAAAGGCATCAGGCACTAAAGTCATTAAAATAGTGGGCATTTTAATTATGTAGGCCGGAGGATGGTTAGCGTGCTGGCAGGCTAGGCTTATAACTAAAGATCCGTGCTCCTGTTCTCTGAACACATTCTCTGTCCTTCCTGAAAAATAGGTTCATTTTATAGAAATCTTAGGGGGCAGGTCTCCTTGATCCAGTGGGATCGCCAAGAGTCTGAATGGTCTCAATGGCAGTAGGGGATCCTTTCAGCAATACTGACGGCCAGGGCACACCCATGGAGCAAAGGAAAGAGAGTGTTCTGTTATTCATCTATAGGCTTTCCTGAGGCTCTGCAGCGGTTGCAACGATTGTCTAAAAGGAGGCAGGAAGCGGTTGCAATGATTGTTTAAAAGGAGGCAGGAAGCAGTTGCAATGATTGTCTAAAAGGATCATCTCAGATGATCATCGTAAGAGTTAGACTTTTCATATCCTGGTTGTGTATCGGTGTGCTGCCTTTTGCAGATATGGAAACAGAATCAAAGCTGTGAAATGCCTTCCCCAAGAACACACTGCTCCTTGGTCCAGGCCCCCTGACTCCTTGGTCTGGTACCTTTACACTGTACCTGAAAGGGCGGGGGGGCCTTCGCTAGGCACAGAGCACAGCGAATGATGTGCTTCTTCCAGGTTCAGAAGGCCAACCATGCGGGCTCAGGAAGAACCACCATCGTTTCGACCCAGAAACCCACGGTTCCTTTCAGAGCCAGTCTCTGGGCTGCTGTGGCATCATGGAGAACTGAAGTGTAACCCATTTGGTTCCCAGGGTGGAGAAGAAGCTCAAGGAAGGAAAACATTTGTCCTGTTCCAAGGTCATTGGGAGGCCCTGCCTTCGATCTCCTCTTTGCTTGATAATCTTACCCCATTATCTTGTGCTGAACCGAACTTCTGTTTCTTGCTTTATTAGCACAGTGGACCTATTCTGCTGAAGCGCCCCCGTTCTCTCTCTCTAATGTGAATCTTAAAGCTAATAAGAATGCAGATCCCAGCAGACCCACTCTCTCCCTTATAATCCATTAGGAACGTGAGATCGCTATCTCTGGAAAACTTAAAAAACCATTTAAAAACAAAAAGATGAATAAATGAAAATGTTATGAACCTGGAAATGTTAATTAAGCCATTCTCAAGGAACAGGCTTTCCAGCCCAGATTAAAACATCCCATCACTTTTAAATCGTTAACATCTTTCTCCTTGAAATAAGTCCAAATTAAGGACAAAATCGTTATAAAAAGAAATAGTAAAGGGACCAGAAAACGGTGTTAAGAATTCGGCCATCCACTGACACACTCAAGTTAGAGCCAGTCACGAAGGCCAAAGTCATAAAGTGAAGCCTATTTCCAGACATCCTGTAGTGACTGCCAAGCGGTAGTCCGGGTACCTTGATGTAGATTCATCAGAATGGAGACGCTCACAGATCATCATGCTGAAATTTTCCTTCCTTCCTTCCTTCCTTCCTTTTTATTTCGTTCTTGTTTTTTATTTAAGGGCTGAATCTCAAAGAGGGTAAGGCACCTTCTTGAAGTCATTTCATAGAGCTGAGCTGTGACCCTGACACTCCAGGCTCTCCGTCAAATGCTCTTTCCCTGCATCGGCTGACTGTTGGGCCAAAATGCTTGCAAAATCATAGCCGTGATCAGACGTTTCTAAAAAGGTCGTGACTGTGTGCCACCTTCTCTGGAGCTCTCTCTCCCAGGCTGTTTTCTTTTCCAGGAAAGAGGGCACAGGCTCGCTCGACAGGGCACCACACAGCTACCTAGCTGGTCCTTAGAAACACAGACCTAAGCTGCAGTGCAGAGGAAACGAGCATGGGCCCCAAAGAAGCCGTAATGAGCACTCTGCACTAAGTATCATTCATTCAGCCCCATGGAAGGCAGCTGCAGGTGTTCCTCAGTATTATTTATTCCATTTGACATATAATTCCAAGCACATTGGAGGTAGAAAGTTCATTGATAGCAGCCTGACAGCAAGAAGAGGCAGCTGTCATTTCTGACCTGATGGCCACTGGAATTGACAACAGACAGTCCAACTATGACCGGGGCAGTGGTAGTTCAGGGGTAACCTTTGTGCCTCCCATGTGGGAGACCCAGGTTTGATTTCCAACCAAGGTACTTCATGCACAGGTACCACCGTCTGTCAGTGGAGGGTTGCCTTTTGCTATGGTACTGAACAGTTTCTGGCAGAGCTTCGAGAGTAAGATGGACAGGGACCAAAGGCCTGGTGATCTATTTGCGGAAATCTTAGCCATTGAAAACCCGATGGGTCGTAGCAGTCTGACTCACAACTGATCATGAGCATGGCTCAGGTTCAGGGAGTGCGTCTTCCTGCTGTGCATGAGTGCCTGGCGCTCCCCCACAAGGCAGGGCCTGATTCTGACAGCCACTAACAACATCCTAATGGTGAAGGGGTAGATGGAAAACCTATGAAACTAGAAATAACATGGAAACGTTAGGCAGTATGGGACCATTTTGTCTAGGGGCCAATGGCTCTTCGACGGTAGCCTGTGAGGGCTCTGTTGAACGATATCAAAGTCCGGCAGTGATGACTAACAGCAATAACCTTTGCTGAGCACCTACAGTGTGGGATGGAGCCCTGGTGGCGCAGTGGCTATCCTTAAGGCTGCTGACTGCAAAGTCAGCAGTTTGAAACCACAAACTGCTCTGAGGTAGAAAGAGGCTTTCTACTCCTGTCAAGAGTGACCATGTAGAAACCCACATGGACAGTTCTACCCTGTCCTATAGGGTTACTATAGCATCTACTCCATGGCAGTGAGTTTGGATAGTGTGTGAGAAAACATGGTAGGCATTGTCATTGATTATCTCCAAACTTTTCGATCCTAAAAGGGAGGTAATATAATAAACCTTTTGTACATAAGGAAACCAAGGCTCAAGGAGAGTCTAGAATCACGCCCAAGGTCGCAGGCCTACCAAAGGCAGAGCCAGGAATTGAAGTGGAAGTCACACTGCAGTCTTCCTTTTGTGTTCTGGGCCTCAAATTTATCACTGATACCGAGAACCAGAGGGGGAAAAATGATATAACACAAATGTTTCCTCTACAAAACACAAGATAAGCAAATAAAACATATTTGAAATATATCAGCTGCATATATGTCTACTGCGTAGACCATATAAGATATAAGGTACACTAGTCTTTCAATTAACTGATTGATTCATTGATCAATGCCCCCCAAACCAAACCCGCTGCCATGAAGTCAATTTCAACTGAGGACCATATAAAGCAGAGCAGAATGGCTCCATCGGGTTTCTGAGGCTGTATATCTTTCTGAGAACAGAAAACCTCATCTTTCTCTCACAGCACTGCTAAGCACGGTATTCTTGAACATACTCTTATGTAACTTTGGCATAAAATGTTGAACTCCCCTTTGAGATCTAAGACTTAAAAATGCAAATGGCCTTAGTGAAATCGTTCTAAAATGCACTATAATTTCCTGGGTTAGCATAAAGTGCAACCCCTCCCCCTCCCACACACCCAGGCCCAGCCCTCTGCGAGCTCACCGACTGTTGGAGAAAGCAATTATGTGGAATAAGGTGTCAAATGAAAATAAGCTCAACCTTCACATACTTTCAATGCTTGGTGTTGAAATTTCTATTCATGAAAAGCAAGCACAGGCCGCGAGCCACCACCCAGCAGTGATGTGGGACTGACAGCCGTGAGCAGGTACGGCAGTGACTCAAGGTGAATTCAGGGGGTCACTATTCATTCGTATCCTGGGGCTATAATGACCTGTGGGCTCCCTTCCTGTAAAATTATAACAGGCTGATTTCCCAGGCTTTCTTTGGATTTCAGTGGTACTTGATGTTCTTATGTCCCCTGTGTACATCTTTCTGTATCTTACCAACAGCCTTGTGAGTAAAATGATCATTTTTCCCCCTTAATTGGGGGAAAATGAAGTCCAGAGATGTTGCATGACTTCCCAAGGTCATAGAGCTGGACAATATCCAAATCAGAACTAGAACTCAGGCCTTTTTTCCCTTTAAGTTTTATTGGCTCTTTTACCACATACTGTATAGTTCGCTAGTTCAGTCATATCAAGAAGAGTTGTACAATCATCATCGCAATCAATTTTAGAACATTTTCTTCTTCGTGTACTCATTGTTACTCATGGAATTATTATTTAATCGTGGCAATATATACACAACAAAACATTCTTCAATTCCACAGCTTCTGTATGTTTAGTTCAGTGGCACTGAATATACTCTTCATGTTGCGCCGACATTACTGATATCCTTTTCCAAATTATTCCACCATCATTAATGTAAACTCATAAGCATAATGCAAACTTATGCCCCATAAGCAAAACTCTTCCTCCTTCACCCATGGTCAACTTTGGTTTCCTTTCTTTTCTTTTTAGTAGTTTTCTTGATATAATATCCATATATCATACACTTCCACAGTCAAGTTGCTTTTAAAAAGAGTTGCAGACACATCATGGCAATTAGTTCTAGTGCTCTTCTCCTTCCTGAATTCATTCCCCCCAATTGCTTTCACCCTCTCTACTCCCTGTCCCCCATAAATCATTGCATCAGCTCTCGTCTCTATGCACCCACTCCTTCTGTGCTTCCTAAACTGGGGAACCTAACAGAAACAATCAAAACCCAAACAAAACTGAATGAAAATAATAATATAGAAATGAAGAGTAGGAAAGAAAAGACCACCAATAAGTTTTAAAAAGCAGAGAAGAAATTTCTGTCTTGGAACAAGCGAGAAACATTTGAGTCTCGAGCAAATTCACATTGGGTCAAGAAGGAGGTCAACTGACCAACTGTGGTTCCATCCACCACAATAAAGTTTATAAGAATAAAGTTTATAAGAATAAAGTTTATAAGAATCTCCGTCTGATTATAAAGCTGTTTGAGTCCCTTGCCTTTGGCCTGAGGGGATCTACCAGAGGCTTATTCTGACTAGATGTTCTACAGGTGAATTTAGGGCTCCCACTGTCTTCCATAACCTTCTACAAATTGGGTGTTCAAAACTTAAGCTCTGATACTTTTCCCTTCATCATATTTTGATTTTGTTATCATCATCTTTGGATCACAGGGGCTGGAGTGTTTCTTTGATGTGGATTTCGTTGGTGGCACATTTAGATAGCTGCTTGTTTGAATACAAGTCAGTTGGAATACAGACACTATTCCAATTGATAGCCAAGCACCATCTCCTTTCTTCACCACACTTTGCTGTAGCATGCTATCTTCAGTGATCATTTCGTGAAGGTGAGTATTGAGCAGGGCCTTCTTATAAAAACTATGCAAAGGGCTTAAGTGGAGAGCAAATGCTTTGAGAATGATTGGGGAAGGGAATGTTCAGATGTGCTTTATACAATTGATGTTTGTATATGTATGGATTGTGATAAGAGTTGTATGAGCCCCTAATAAAATGTAAAAAAAGAAAAGAAGAGGAAAAAAAAGAGAAAATGATTAGGACAAAGAATGTACGGATGTGCTTTATACAATTGATGTATGTGTATGTATGGATTGTGATAAGAGTTGTATGAGCCCCTAATAAAATGTTAAAAAAAAGAAACGAACTGTTCTTGGATTGGGGTTAAAATTAGGTGGGAGCCCAGAAACCATTGACTTGCCTATAGGTTGTGAATGACTCTGGTTTACTTTGGTCAGATTATGACAAAAGCCAAAACCAACAAGAACAATAGCGAAAAGCAAAAACAAACAAATCCCCAAGGGGAAAAAAAGAAAAGAAAGAATGAATAAAGCAATCATCCCTCTGGAGTATAATGAGATTGCATTTCTAAGATCAATGACTTATCTCACGACATAGAATTTAAGGTACTATTGACATGAGGGTTTATGTAAGTATAGTTCAACTTCAAATTGCAATCCATGAGCTGTTACTTTGTACAGATTGATTTCTTAATTGATTGAACTGTTTTTACATTGAGCCTTGGGGGTGATGCTAGGGGAAAATTTATGGTACCATTTCTTACAAGGGCAGATCCTTGCTTATCAGATATATACCTGTCATACAAGGGGAGCATTGAGATACTAAAGACATGGTGGCTCTGGGTCTCTTTTCATTGGATGCCCATTAAGCCATGGGTTCCACCCACGTTGGTCCAATGTCCACTATTTCCACATACTTGAGTGGACATCCTTTGCTTCCTCTCTCATCAGAGAATTTCAGTCCTAAGTTCAAGAGCTACAGGTAGTTTTGAGGTATGGCCCAGTTCATTCAGTGGGGCTTCCACATTGGTGTGGCTTCTGGTGTGGCCTTTGGGGTGATGTCATATTCTCTGTAAGACCAGTGTCTAAGGTCATCTGAGTGCTCAGTTTATGGTGTGGTTCACCAAGGGCTGGGTTGAAACTTTTCAAAGTGTCTGCCCAGGAACATAGAACCGAGTTTATATTCCCTTTAGGTCCCCCACAATTATTGTTTAGCATCCCTTCCCAATGTGAGGTTACTCCTCATACTCCATTGACCCACCAAACCCACCAAGAGAAATCTCTGTCCCCCTGACTTGCAGATACCCCCTTCTCCTGGTCTTAACTTGATTTTCCAGTAAGGTTCTCTTCCCATTCTTGTCGACGGCCTGCTGACAGAATGGAACTGAATAATGATATGTTATCCTAACTTTGAGATGCATCAGGTGCGCAAAAGCAAACACAGAAATTGTATCCTCCTTGTGGAAGATACAGGAAAGAATAAGCAAAGATATCGACCAAGACTGAGCGTTACAGTGGAAACAGACTGTACCGGCTATCAAGAGACCTGAGTTCTCGAGTAAAACGAGAGCTCACAGATTTGGGGGGATTTTTTTTTTACCAGTGGACAAGGGTCTAATTATTGAAATATACAGAGCTCTACATCTGTGGAAAAATTCTATGGAGATGCTCAGTATCCTTGGTCAGAATTAGGCCAGGAGATAAAGGTAGAATAGATCATCAATTGTTCCTAGGCAAGTTCAAGTTGAAGCTGAAGAAAATGAAACAATTCCATGAAAGCCAGAATATGACCTTGAGTCTATCCACCCTGAATGTAGAGAACACTTCCTCCCCAGGGTTCCTGTGTCCATTTCTCCTTCTCTCTTAACCCTTCTGAACTTTGTCTGTGAGTAGACATTGCCCCTTTGACCTTAAATTGTTGATCATTCTAAAGTGTGCATACCTTCCTAATGTTATCGGTCTCCTTATAGACCTGCCTAGTGTCTGCTTTAACACTGAGCCACAGGGGTGGGTTCATTTCCAGACCTGACACGTGATTAAAGGCTATAGTCATAAGGGTTCCACTACTCACTAGTCAATCAGTAAGGCATTATTTTTAATGGTGACACGCAGGGTCACAGAGGCTGAGGAGACGCATGCAGGCTTAGAATTGGAACTATGTCACTTGTACCCATATTCCTTTGTTCAATCAAGTCACCACAGGTGAAGCCAAAAGTCAGTGAAGTAAAGAATCTCAACTTTAGCTACAGAGAAGCCAGGGAAAAGCAGCAAGGGGAGGCAGCATGGAAAACAAATAATGCAGCCTCCTTGCTGTTCCAGAGGGTCGATGTCCTCCATATGAAACGATCCTTAAAGCAAACAAACCACCCTTTCTGTCTCTTGAGCTTTTCTCGGGTTCGCAGTGGAACACTGGCTGTGTTGAAGGAGGAAGAAGGCGGAGCAGGGCACCAGCATTTGTTACACCGCCTGCATGATGACCACCACAAGGTGGAGTTGGATCAAGTTCTTTCACTGTGGGATCTCCAGTATTCGGCACAGTGTCTGGCCCATGGAACCAACCAAATCAGTTACCACCAAGCCAACTCGGGCTTGGGTGTCAGCATAGAACCAGTGCTCCAAAGGTTTCTCCAAGGTTGATTTTTGAAAAGTAGATCACCAAGCCTTTCTGCTGAGGCATCTCTGGGCAGATCGAAACTGCCAACACATTGGTTGGCAGCCAAAAGCATCAATCAGTTGCAACACGCAACGGCTCCCTGGACCATAGAGGGTACCCCCACATGCCAAGTGCATGAGTCAATAAAAGAATAAAGCTGCCATATCTGCTGCTTTAACCACAACCTTGGCTCGTTTTATAGATAGCTGGTACACGTAAAGCCTCAAGAAATACCTAGAAGCTCTCGTAGCTTTGCCAGGTAAGCACTGGACTGCTAACTGCAAGGCCAGAGGTTCAACCTTTAGTGAAAGATGAGGATTTCTGCTCTGGTAAAAGATTTACAACTTTGGAAACCCTATGTAGAGAGTTACCATGAGATGGATTTTAAGTAGATGGCAGTAGGTATTAGTTTGGGGTTCTCTATACTTATAATACCATGCAGTCATTAAGAGTGGCACTATCCCAGTTCTACCTTACAAATCTGGCTAGAACAGAGGATGTACACTGGTACAGATAGGAACTGGAAACACAGGGAATCCAGGGCAGATGATCCCTTCAGGACCAGCGGTGAGAGTGGCGATACTGGGAGGGTGGAGGGAAGGTAGGGTAGAAAGGGGGAACCAATTACAGGGATCTACATATAACCTCCTCCCTGGGGGACAGACAACAGAAAAGCGGGTGAAGGGAGATATCGGACAGTGTAAGATATGACAAAATAATAGTAATTATTATTATTTATAAATTATTAAGGGTTCATGAGGGAGGGGGACAGGAAGGAAGGGGGAAAATGAGAAGCTGATACCAAGGGCACAAGTAGAAAGCAAATGTTTTGAGAATGATGATGGCAACAATGTACAAATGTGCTTGACACAATGGATGTATGTACGAGCCCCCAATAAAATGATTTAAAAAAAGTGATGCTATAGAATGCTTAATGACTTGGATAGAAACTCATGATATATTTTACTTGAACCAAAAACAAAGAAACAAGTATCTCTATCTCATAAATATCTTACATTTGAGTTGACTGTAATTTTCTTTTTTTGGTCTCATTTTTATATACTAAAAAGTTTCTACAACACACACAGTTACCAGGCAATAACATTTAAAGTTTACTTTTGAAAGAAAATAGATGCCCAGGACCACATATGGGCAACACGTTCTAAAGTCCCAAACTAATTCTGTGCATTCTGGAAAAGCACTGTTCCTTGGGACGTGACATTTGCACTCTTGCTCTGTAAGCAAAGTGACACCAGCACTCTGTGACAATGGCATGGGAGGGTGTCCTTCTGCTGTATGGGGGTTGCTATGAGTCAGCACCCGCTTGACCACAATGAGCAACAGCAACATAATTTATGGTAACAGTGCTATCACAAATGTATGAAAGGGAGCCAGTGAGAGTATTATAGAATAAGGATGCTGTGTGGTAGTTACATGATCTGGTGTCCATTTGGGACTTGAGAGGATTAAGAGCAAAGGGGTGGAGTCTAATCTGTCAATCAGATCATAGTCAATGAGGCTTCTGTGTGGGCACATGGACTTCTGAGAATTCTGGGAATTCTTGTATTTCCTTCTTGGAGGCAGGAGAGACTCTCTCTCACGACTCACTCCCAGAGAGAGCCTCTACTGGCAAGACACATTGCGCGATGCCCTGGGAGCTGAAGAAGTCACATGGACCTAACCTGATGCAACCAGATTTCTGGACCTAGAGAAGCCACGTAGAGAGACTCCTGCCGGTGCTGAGATGCTTACAATACCACTGGACCCACAAGACTTCCAACCCACTGGCCTGTGATCCTCCTGCATTCGGCATCATTGCATGTATTTTGTGAGTCTGAAGAAGACTTTACAGATTGCTATCAAACTCATGGGCTAATATTGGACTTATGGACTTGATCTGGACTGGGCTGGGACATTTTCTCAATATTCAATTGCTCTTGTATATAAAGCTCTGTCTTATACACATGAGTGCCTATGAATTTGTTTCGCTCATCTCCCCGGACTAGCACATGCTGGGAGGAGGAAGAATTGATTCCTGTAACGAAAGGAGTCCTGGACTCCTTTCAATTATGTCAGCTCCCTACCTAGGTATTAAGCAGCTACTAAGATCGAGGCACCTATAATATGTGGGTTGTTGCCAATAGAAATAATAAGCGATCTTAAGTCTCAGGGGAGGTGAATTAATAAGCAGACAACTCAAATGGACAGCTATCCATGGTGCTTGTCAGGTACCGTCACGTTGGCTCTGACTCACAGAGACTCTCCCGACAACAGAGCAAATTATTGCCCCATCCAGCATCACCTTCAGAATCACCACGCTTGAACCCACGGTCGCAGCCACGCGTCCAATCATCTCGTCGAGGCTCTTCCTCTTTTTCGCCGACCCTCTGCTTCCACTGAGCGTGACGTCCTTCTCCAGGGAGTGTCTCCCCTGGGAATAGGTCCACAGTACTTGAGATGAAGGCTTGCCATCCTATAAGGTAAAGTAGCCAAAGCCAGCGGGGAAAACGATGAAGTGAAAAAGTGGCATTTCAAAGGGCAGCTCAAGAACAGTGTGTCTTCTAGCTATCTATCCAGGTGGGGAATGAAAGAAGTCATCAGCAGGCTTGGCTGGGGAAATACTCTGAATCTGGAGCCAGAAATACAGGTCTGGGCCTGAAGGCCAGCTTTCACATGGTCACACTCGTTATATAACTCAGGGCACGTTCATAATAGTTAAACTATCCAACTTTGAGGAAAAGCAGAAAATCATGAGAGCAGCTAGGGAAAAGCAAGCAATCACATATAAAGGTTCCCACATAAGGATATGCTCAGACCTATCAGCAGAAACTATGAAAAAAAGGAGAGAGTGGAGTAACATATTCCAAAAATTGAAAGAAAACAACGCAAATCCAAGAATACTCTACCCAGCCAAATTATCGATCAAGATCGATGGAGAAGTAAAAGTCTTCCCAGACAAGGAAAAACTCAAAAAATACGTCACAACAAACCCAGCCTTACAAAAGATCCTTGCCGACTCAGTATGGGCAGAAGAACAACACTCACCAAGCACAAATAAGAGACTGTCATATAGAACAACCTCACCCAGAGCGCAACAAAGAGAAAACAGACCCCAAGATAGCAATGGCTTAAGGATGGAAAGAAGTCAAGAATGATACACACACAAAACTCAGGGCACGTTTTCCCACCCCTTAAGGCCCTTGCACCTTATTTTAAACTAGGAATTTTAAAAAAAGAAGGAATAACTCCACCTGGAACAGCCCAGGACTGTATGGATTCAAAGCCCAGATCTTTGTGCCCTGCCTTTGTGGCCTGGGGAAATTATTCAAACCATTTTTGTTTTCTCATCTTTAAAATGAGGTTGATAATAGTACCAAACTCATATCACTGGTAGGGATATATGCATTAGGACACACCAGTTCTCTTTATGTACTGTGCCTAGTGTATAAAGAGTATTATTCTTAAGAAACATTGACTCAACAAAGAAAAGAAGAAACATTAACTCTCATCGTTGTGAGCCTTACTGTTTAGGATGGACATTATGTGAGATAATGCAGGAGGCTGACAGGCATTCAGTGTTCACTCAATGATAATAATTATTATGACAGGTGACCAGCTGGAGGCACAGACAGATTCCTAAAAAGAAACTGTTGAGAAAACAGGTGCAACAGAATGATTGAGGCACAAATCCCTGACTCATACATTTATTCCTTTTCTTTTATTGTGGTTAAAACACGCGCGCGCACACACACGATATTTGACAGTTCAACTATTTTGACTTGCATAAATGAGTGAGAGCCTCATCACCACTAAACTCAAGTGTATTTTTTGCCCACCCTAAGACATACGGGGCAGGGAGCCCCGGTGGCACAGTGAGTAAGTACATGGTGGGCTGTGCACCCACCTGCCACTCTGTGGGAGATGAGGCTTTCTACTCCCGTGAGATTTACACTCTCAGAACCCCCCGGGGGCAGCTCTACTCCAGCCGATGCTATCACTCACTGTAAGTCGGAATTGATTGGAAGGAGTGAAGCCGACTGGGTTGGAAGACATACGGAAGACAGTGCGTCTAGTTACTGGGACCTGCCTATTCATGTCTGCATGTCCTTTCCACTGTCCTGTCGGTGGAGGAGGGCTTCGAGAAGGTACATCAAACTCAGGTGAGGGGAAAGAAAGCACCAACGATCTGCTGAAAGAATGCAGGAGGAGGATCTCGCCAAGCACAACACTCACTTCCAGAACCTTCTAAAATTCGGTCTCCTTTTATAGCATCCCGAAAGTCCAAGTAATGAAATAAAGGCATGGTAATAGGTAAACGCAATTACGACACCCGGGTAGCTCCTTGGCAGGCACGGGGTGTTTGAGAGCGTTGGCTGGGGTCTCATTTTCCTTAATCGAGCCCAGCCCTGCTGTGATCACTACAGTATTATGGCCTAGGAGCAAAGAAGGTACCATACGTGATATTTTATTTTGGGGTAGCTGGGGGTAGTAATGAACTAGTTGCAGTCAAGCGAATTAATCTCCCCAGCTATTCAAGAACGAAACTTCATGTACAGCAATTTGTTCTTCATTGCTTCCCCCCACCCACCCACACTGTAGCCTTTTCAAATGACTCTGCTTAGAGAAAAATGAATGGGAGAGGAGGAAAAAAGAATAAAGGAAACTCAAGGAGATAAATGTCCGAACCTTTCCTAAATGCTGGTATCTCCTCAGATTGTCACTAATCAAAGCACACGTATCCCATGGATAAACGCTTCAGAGTTTGCATCACGGTTCCATTAGCATCACATGCTTGATTATGAAGCTTTCCCACAATGGAATAAACAGGCAGAGTTGGTATAACATAGGTTCCAGGGCCAGTTTCATAGGTCTGTATTGTTGGTCGGGATTTATCCAAGCTCCAAGGGAGCACCCCACTCAATCTCACTCGGGAGAATGACTCCAAAATGCTCACGTATTTAAGAAGTAGAAATGAAGGACTGACACATTACTCAGAGCGAAGGGCTCTGCGGTAGGTAGGTACAGACATGTAACACAGCTTCTAATCCTCCATTAACTTGTTGTTAATAACGCTGATGTTTCAGTTGCAAGTAATAACTATTTCATTAAATCTAAATTAAATCTAAATTAAATGCACGACTAAGCATATTTAAAACATTTAAATATAATGTGTTGCTAGCATATTTCATTTTATGTTTCCAAAACAGTACTAATAATTTTCTGAATTCAAGTCAACTAGCTGTAGGGAAGTCCCTGGTCATTTATATGATACCTTCTTTCTGCTATCATTAAGGGCTGCTGAAATTTAATGCCTTTGAGTTGTAAACCCCTCTCTGGTCCATCAGTGTTCGGGAAAGACAATGTGTTTAGCTGCTGGAAAGGAATGCTTACGGACCCACATGAAGCGGGGAGCAGGAAAGCTTTTAAATAATAGTAAAGTATTCATCTCGCTTTTAAAAAAATAAAGCAAAGGAACTAACGTGAAAAAGATAATAAAAGGAGCTATCTTGGAATAACAATCAAGAGTATGTTGTTGTGCATGATTTTTCATTTATGGCTAGCAGGAGACATTAATATGCTTGCCTATGGCTTGTGCATTGCTATTCCCAGCTATGCAGAAACTGAGCGTGATTTACAGCAACCCGTTCTTTGCTGCTGTTCCGACATACCTATTGTCTTCCCTGCCTTCTGACTGGCTGGCTGGTTGGGCGAGGGGATGGTGCTGGACTGCACTCAATCATTATGGGTGTCTACAAATAGAGTAGGTGTATGTGAACTGGGATTTTTCAGCTTTGTATACCCAGCAAGCCAATCAGAACACAGAAAGAACAATAGCTGAAGGTTTTACTGCTCTTTAAGTTTCCCCACTGATTCCCATTGCGACTGATTATATCACAGAAGTTATATAAAAATCACATTAAATGCCAACTAAATCAAGACTTTTCAGGCCTTTTTTCCAAAGCAATGAAATTCAGGACAAACACTATACTATGCATGGAGATCACCACCTGGAGAGCTAAACTCTCCCTTCCAGACGCCGCATTTGGAAACGGAACTGGAGGAAAGTGTAGTTTTACTCACTTTGTTATTTTCCGCGGTGCTTGCCCTGCTGTTTTGAAGGCCCACCGTAGGAGCGCTCAATTAAGAAGCTTCGTAATTTTTACCAGTTAACTTTGATTAAATAGGCTGCCCTGGAAGAGAATTCAGTAAATTTGGGCTATAAATTACGCGTAGTGAGTTTTCAACTTTAAAGTTCTGAACTATTCGAGCTTGGCCAGGCCATTTTCTTCCTAAGGGCTGTGCTTTCCCGGCCGATTCTGAGCAGCTGTACTTCATTCCAGCCAGAGCGGAGGACAGAAGCAGAACCTTCTCCTCTTTGTTGGAGCCCCTAGTCCCTTGTGTCACGCGTGGAAGGAAAAGCCGGTCCCCTCTCTACTGCCTGCTGGATTACTGTGTCAGGTTAGAGGCTCCCTTCTTTTAGCTGGCTTATTGTTAGCTAGCTCTCCAAGTCAAGTTAGCAAAGACCAGAACAAGGTGATGAAATGCACAGATTGTCCAAGTACGGCTTCTCAGACAAGGATTTCAAAGTTCTTTACAAAGAAGCCGCTCCTTTCCCATTGAGCAAGGAGTCCCGGTGACATAGTGGGTTTTGAGGTAGGCTGCTAACCACAAGGCCGCAGTTCGAACCCACCAGCCTCTTCATGGGAGAAAGATGAGGCTTTCTACTCTCGTAGAGTTACATGGTCTCAGAAACCCACAGGCGCAGTCTTACCTTGCTGTATGAATTGCAGTCAACTAGATGGCAGTGAGTTTGGTTGGGGTTTGAAGCTTCCCTTTGAGCAGAGTCTCAGAGTCAGGAACAGTTAACCTGCTTGGGTGCTAACCAACAGGCTGGAGGCTTGACACCACCGGGAAGCGGCGCAGAAGAAAGGCCTGAATGTCAGTCATCAGAGGTCCTGCGGCACACAGTGAACTCGGATGTGCATGGGGTTGCTGTGCGTTAGAGTCCATTGAGCGCAACTGATTTCCCACCAAGCAAGGAGAGAACCCAAGGTTGCTTCTGCTTCGGGACAGTGAGGATGAGAACCCATTTGGTGAGACAATTAGCTTTGGACACCATTCCAGTACAGGTGGGGCTGAGAGTCCAGCTAAGTCAGCAAGTTTCCACCCCGTAAATCCTACAGAGAGTAGTGAGCATGGGTTTCCGGTCTCTACTTAGGCAAGTTATTTATTTAGCCCTTCATTTCACTTACATGTAAAATGGGGTTGATAGCATTTTATAAGAACAGTGCCTAGCACAGAGGCCTTTTCTGTAGCGAGTGCACAAAGACATGGCGCGGGGCCTCAGTGGATGCAGCACTCAATCATTAACGTTTTACTCAGATGAATTTAGGTTGTCTGAAAAACATGTTTGAATAACAAAAGCCGCTTACATTTGCAAGTGTTGCCTTGGACTTTACAAACCTTCACTATCCATTAATTCGTTCTGTCCAAACATCCGTTTTTTAAGTTGGGTATGGAACATTCTCTCCTCCCTGGATTGTTGAAAAGGGTGCAATAAAGAGGAATTCGGTGGCTTCCCGCAGCCAGTGCTAATGCAGGTGTACTTTCCTGGCTTCTTTACTTCCTTAACCTGAGCGGAGTTTCACACTCTCCAGAACCCCACTCCCCTCCTGCCCCCAGGCTGTAGGGGGGGATGGCACAGAGCCCCACCTGGTCATCAAAATGCAGAAGATTTTCACTTTCTGCAGAAATGTTTGCAGATTCCTATTAAGGATTATTAAGACTGGGAGGAAGTTGCCTGGCAGGGGAAGTGGCCTCATTTACATAGGAATGACCAACTTTTCCTTAACAAAACAGCAACAGTGACAACAAAAATAGTGTCTCAGCAGCATTGACACTTCTGCATATATTAGGTTTGTAAATCCAGGGTGCAAATTGTTTGTAGAATCTCCATGAAAGGCCTTATAATATTGTCATTTGTAATCAGCTTACTATGAAAACAGGGCTTCCAGAGGGCACTGGAATCATTTGAACTTGCGATCTGTGATAGATTTGAAAATTCAGATTAGGTCAGCAGTCAGAGCAGAGGCGACAGTTCTGGTCAATAAACGGGTTTAGTGAAACAAAATCTTTTTGTCTACATGGGAATGGCTGGGAGAAATTGAGTCTCAAGGGGGAATCATGAGATTGAATTCTGCTGCGTTGCCCATCTATCTGCAGGACAAACAAGTGGAGGAAGCTGACCACCCCTTGAGAGCAGCCCCAGCCAGCGTCGGGATGGGGGTGAGGATGAGGGTGGGGGCGGGGGGCTCCCAGGCAGCTGCCCTGTCACAACTGAGACTGGCCTCGATGGGGGCAGATTTGGGAGAGAAACTGCATGCCAGTGCTCCTTGACTGAGGCCATCCCGGGGTGAAGTCAGCCCCAAGAAGGGCCGAGGACCTGGGCTGCAGGGTTTTATCATGGCTTCGTCTTTAGCTATGGGCTTGCTCCTTGGTCCCCACCCTTGGCATGTTTTCTCAGAAACTTACCTTGACAGGAAGCCCTGGCCCACAATCCTTTACAAACTCCTCTCGGTGAGGATCCGCAGCAGACATTTCTCTCTGGTCTCACTAAGAGGAACACTTGTGGTTCCCTTGAGTATGTGGTTTACCTTAAGCAGTGGTTCTCAACCTTCCTAATGCCGCGACCCTTTCATACAGGTCCTCATGTTGTGGTGACACCCCCCCCCCACCATAGCATTATTTTCATTGCTACATCATAACTGTCATTTTGCTACTGTGATGAATCGGGCGACCCCCAAAGGGGTCGCGACCCACAGGTTGAGAACCACTGCCTTAGAGATTCTCTGAATCCCATGTTTCTTAGAATTTTGAAGGCCCAGTGTCTCAGGAGCTGCCTTGGCCGGTTGGGAATGAGAACACTTACATCTGGGTTCCTTCCATGGCTTCTACATGAGATTTTATTTGCCGAGTGGGTTTAGTGGTCAGTACAAAAGGTTCATCTTGTGGTGCCCAGATGAAATTCTACCCACCTTGTGAGATCTGAATGATCTGTCCTTTCCTACCTCTGTGGCCTTATTCTGTACACGCCTCCTTCTTGCAGTCCCTGAAGTAAGCCAAAGTTTCCAACTTCTTCATCAGTGATCAGAACCTTCCTATCACACCTCTCTGCCTGGCTACCACTTACCTATGGAATCACTTGGTGGACTCGTGTGTTCAGCTGCACACAACAGTGCAACCCAAAGAACAGTGGATTAAATGGGAGAGACGCATATGTCCCTTCGATATTGAAGGCAACCCAAGTAAGGAGTCCAGGGTTCATGTGGATCTCTGGATTTCTGTCTTTCTTTTATGCCATCCTCAGTACATGCCTGCTGTCTCCGAGATCACTTCATGATCCATAGTGGCTGTTGGAGACTCAGCCATCATAGACCATTAGTCAGAGGAGACAGGGCCCTTACAGGAATGCTTCTTCCAGTGGAGGCAGCTATCCTGAAGTAACTTTCCCAGAAACCCACACAGTGTTTCTATTTATAGGATATTAGTTGGAATTTAGTCACATGATTATGCCTATCTGCAAGGGAATCTGGGAAATGCAGTGTTGTATTCTGGGCAGCAAAGTGCCTAGATTGAAAGTCTTTTATTAAGAAACTGGAACAAACTCCAAACCCACAGCCATCAGTTTGATTCTGACTAACAGTGACACTATTTAGTGTTTTCAAGGTTATAAATCTCTCCAGGGGTACATCGCTTTGTCTTTCTCCTATGGGATGGCTGGCGGGTTGGAACCACCCACTTTGTGGTTAATAGTCTTAGCTTACCCTACCGAGCAGAAGGGAATGAATATTGGGAAGCAACTCAGAGACATCGCAGGTTAAATTTCACTTCTCCCAATCTGCCCTAATATTTGCTCTCTTAAAAACTTTATTCATTTCTTTTATGGAATTTTTATAATTTATAACTCTATATCTAACTGTTAAAATTTGTCTTCTCGATTGTCTGAGAGGAAAACCAGAGTCTTTTATTTTCCAGGCTGAATAATCAGTATTTAATAGAATGCCCTGTATCTAATATGTGAAATAAATATTTGTCACATCAATGAGTGATTTCTGGTTCTCTGATTTTATCTCTGGTTATCATGAAGCCAAATTTCAGTTTCGCTTCAGTAAGTTTTCAGGAGTTCTTGAAGGCAGTTGGGGTGGTTGTCAGTTTGGGTGAGTGTAGGTGTGTGACAAGAGGGAGTTTTCTTGACTGCCATCTGAGCAAATGTGGCAGTTACATAATCTGGTGTCAATTTGGGACTTGAGAGGATTAAGAGTGAAGGGGTGGGGTCTAGTCTGCCAATCGGGTGATAGCCAATGAGGCCGCCCTGTAGGCTTGGCCTTCTTCTGAGAATTCTGGGAACTCCTGCTTGGAGGAAACACTTCTCTATCTCTGCTCACTCCCTTGGAGACTCTCTACTGACAAGACACAGGACACACTCCCTGCGAAGCATCCCTGAGAAGCTCCATGGACCTACCCTGATGCAGCCAGAACCATGGATCTGGAGAAGCCACATAGAGACCCCTTACACCACCACTGAATCCAAAGACTTCCCACCCACTGGCCTGTGATCATCCTGCACTCGGCATCATTGCATGTGTGTCGTGAGTCCAAAGAGGACTTTATGGATTGATATTGGACTTATGGGCTAATATTGGACTTCTGGACTTGGACTGGACTGGGGTGGGATGCTTTCTTAATGTACAATTAACCTTTATATAAAGTTCTATCTTATACACATATCTGTCCCTATGAATTTATTTCTCAAGTCTACCGGGACTGACACAGCAAAGGAGCCCTTTACTGCGGTGGCACAGTGTAAACACTCAACTGCTAACCAAAAGTTTGGCGGTTCAAGACCACCAACCAATCGCTTCACGGGAGGAAGATGTGGCTGTCTGCTCCTGTAACGATTTACAGCCTTGGCAATAGGACAGAACTACTCTATCCTATCTGAGTCAGAATTGACAATGGATTAGGGGATGTTTGACATTGGTGTTGCGCTTGTTTTTCTCTTCCAGCCAATGTTTATGAAAGCGATCACCAGGTCTTTTTTCCATAAAGCTGCTGAGTGGGGCTGAAACGCCGACTTTTTGGCTAACCATTGAGTGCAAACAGTTTGCACCTAGTTTATTCCTGGCTCTCAACTTCTTTGTTTTTGCTCTATTTTCTCTGTAGTTTGGTTTTCAAACTTATTTCCTCCATTTGTGCCTCAAATAAATTGTGTACATTGTTTATGTTTGTTTAGATCTTCTAGGGCTCCCCCTAATCGGTTTGGAAATTAGGAGGGCTATAAATACAGACTTTGAAAAGGAGAGATAGTATTGCTGTTAAGTATTCAACAGCAATGTGTTACAGTGAATGCTTCCAAGGGCAAATGAAAAGAAAAGACAAACAACAAAGTCCAACAGCAATAAAAGGCAACAGACATCTCTTTCAGCAGATTGTTTGATGGCCCTGGTTGTAGGATGCATGAATGTTAGTAAAGAATAATTAATTAACCATAAAACAGGATGCTGTTCGGAAGTCACTAGTAAGCAGCGGGCTTTGGTTAAGATCACACTCAGAAAGCCAGGGGTGATTAACCTTTGCCTAGGTTATAAAATGGCCCATTGGAGAACTGTTACCACTGGATCTATTACCTGGATATCAATTGGATTATTGAGTGAGAGGTTTTACATGGTGTTTAGTATGATGATATATATCTGGTTGCAAACTGCTTCTGGCAAGTAGAAAAGCCAATAAAAGATTAATGCAGATTTAAATAGATTTTTCTTCTTTACTTGAGTCACAGCTAATTTATGCATATATAACTCAATACCTGTGTATTTAAAAGAGATGCTAGTTTATTAGTCGTAATGAAGAGAGACAGCTGTTGAATATGTAAGGGAAGCTGCCATGCTGATAGTACAGTTGCTGATTCAGAGGGGATTTTCAGTTCACTGAAATTTCTCATTTGAATTTTTATTTGGTGTAAATTTTACCACCTCCACTTTGACTTAATTGAACAGTGCTACCAAATCAAAAGAGTCACCCTCATGAACTTTCAATAAACAAACTATCAATAAATTAACATATATATTCTTATAATACAGGGTATACTCTAAGGCAATCATTTTTAGTTTTATAAAAATTTGAAAATAGTTATTTGTTGTCTTTATTTTATCAAAAAGTATCTTAAAAGGTTTTTATGGAAAGGACCCATGTCTCTTGTGATTCCTTTGCCTTTTATATAGTACCTTTTACATGTTAGGCACATAGTAAACAAACAACAAAACAAACCCAGTGGTATCAAGTCAATTCCGACCCATAAGGAGTTTCGAAGCTCGTGGTTTTAAACAGCTGACCTTGCTATGAGCCCTTCCATGTACAACGTTCTACACCAACCACTAGGACTCTTTAGAGATATCGCAGTAACGTGACATATTCTAAGCATTTAATTGAATTGTTCCCTTCCTTTCTTCCTTCCCTTCAAAAGCCATTAATTGAGTAGCTACTATGTTCAGGGAATCTTGTCAATGAACCAACTTACAAAGATGAGCATGGTGAGGCTTTTATTTCTTAAGTTAAATTTCTTGGGCTTAAGATGGAGAATGTGGGATGCCAGGCTATAGATAATGCACCAAGACCGGGGCTGGAGCTTTCCCATCCAGGATAGAATCCAGTGAGAGGACAGCCACCAGGGGAACGACCTCCCTAGGCTAGCTGCGTGACTCCACACTCACTGCCATTAAGTAGATTCTGATCCAGATGACCCTACAGGATGGGGTGGAACTGCCCCTGTGGGTTTCTGACACTGCGCCCTTTAGGATAAGGAGTCGGCAGCCTTATCTTCTCCGTTGGGGTTGGTTGTGGTTAGCAGTGCTGCAAAAGAGAAGCCACCAGGTAAAGCATAAAGAGCTGCGTGAATATATCATTCTCTGGACTCATGTACATGTCAGTCCCTCACCATCTCCGACTTACGACCGTGGCTTTGTCTTATTCATTTCTGAATCTTCAGCACATTATGTTGTTGCTAGGTGAGGCTGAGAAAATTCTGACTCATAGTCAGTGTACGGGCAACAGAATGAAACACTGCCCAGCCCGGCACCATCCTCACAGGCACTGCTTTGCTTCAGCCCTTGATTGTGACCACGGTGTCAACCCACCTTCTTAGAGGCCTTCCGCTTTTTCTCTGACCTTGTGCTTAACCGAGCCTGGTATCCTTCTCCTGACAGCATGTCCCAGCATGTGAGGCTCAGGGCCTTAATCCTCACTTTCAGGAGCGTTCTGGCTGTGCTTCTTCCAAGACAGATTTGTTTGTTCTTCTGCAAGTGCACAGTTTACTCAGTGTTCTTCACTAGCATCCTACTTCAAATGCATCAACTGTTCTCTGCTCTCCCTTATCCAACTTCCAGATGAATATGATACAACAGAAACTACAATGGCTTGTGTCAGGTACACCTTAGTCTTCAAAGTGACGTCCTTGCTCTTCGACACTTTAAAGAGGACTTTTGCGACAGATTGGAATTTGTTTCATTTCTTGACTGTTGCTTCTGTCAGCATTGGTTTTGAATCCAAGTAAAATTAAATCCTGATAACTTCATTATGTTCTCTCTTTATGATGATATTACTTATTGGTCCATTTGTAAGGTTTATAAAACACCTAAGTGATAAAAGTAGAATTGAAATCTCTGGCTTTAAAACCTGGGTTCTTTTTAAAATTTGAAATGTATTTAAAAAAAAAAACAGAACAAAACTCCATCTCAACTTTTTATTTTGAAAAATCTCAAGCATCTCCCCAAATTTGAATGTATAGGACTAGAAAAAAAAAACATGCCCTTCAAACAGAAATAGTAACATTTTACCATTTTTGCTCTTTCTTTAATTAAACACAAATTCATTTTTTTCATCTTTTTTTTAACCTGAATCACTTGAAAGTAACATAGTGACTAATTCAATCTCTGTCTCCATTTGATTCCAATTCATAGTGATCCTATAGCACAGGGTAGATCTGTCCTTGTGGGTTTCTGAGACGGTAAATCTTTTAGGGAGTAGAAAGCCTCGTCCTTCTCCTGTGGAGTGGGTGGTGGTTTTGAACTGCTGACCTTATGGTTGTCAGTACAACATGTAACCACTATACTAACAGAGCTCCTATAACATTTCAGCCTTAAATATTTCAGCATTCATCTACCAAGAAGGAAGTCGTTCTTCTACCCACAATATCCTTACCCTGCCTAAGACAAAACAAAAGCAAGTAAAGCAACAATAATTCCATAATATCTAATATTGAGTCCATATTTTAAACCCCCCAACTGTGCCTGTCATGTGCTTTAAGACCATAAGCTTGTGTTTGTAAACATTGCAGTGTGCTTGCTCTGAGCTGACTCTCAGAGTCTAAAGACCCCAGGTTTCTGAGCCCAAAGGCAAACAATAGCCAGCTTGCTATCTCAGGTTCCATCATTCTTACTGAAACCACTTCCTCTTTTTCTCCTTCTTTTCCTCTTCTTTGTTCATTTCACTTCTGCTTCATTGTATTTAATATTTGATAACATCTGAAACGCCAACTAATACATATTTAAGAAATAAGACTTGGAATATTTTTATACCTGCATTAAAAAAAATAGTTTCATTTAAAAAGCCACACGTTTGAATGGAAGGAGATGTAGAAAACAGAGGAAGTAGAAAGACCCATTTAGAAAGATCAATTACATTTCACACCTAACCACTCGGCCATTTCCTTCCAGAGTTTGTCCTATGCCCAGAATGCTTATAAAAACGGTAATATTACACATACAATTTCTCCTTCTGATTTCCGCTCTTCCCCACAATGTGATAGTAAACATACATATGACCTAGTGGTTATGAGTGATCTTTGAAGCCATAGAATGTACTGTTTAAAATGGGGCCTATATAAGACTGAGAAGGGGTACTACTCAATTAACTCTAAGTATCAGGTAGAAAGTAAGATCGTCCCATAGCACCTTGACGAGTCAGACACCCTCTGCAGTTCAGTTTTCCCATCTCCCAAAAGGTTATTGTGGCACACAAATGGAAGCACTGGGAAGAGCACAGAGCAGAGTGGGTACGCAGTAACTGCTGTTGTCGGGTGCCACTGAGCGGCTTCCGACCCAGAGCGACCCCGTGTGGGAAACCCTGCCCAGTCCCGCACTGTCTCAAAATTTTTCTATCTCTGAGCCATTTATCGCAGCCGCTGTGCCAGTCCATCTTGTGGAGGGCCTTCTTCCTTTTCACTGCCCCTCCACTTGACCAAGCATGGTGGCCATCTACACAGACCGGTGTCCTGTAACAAGTCCAAAAAACATGAGAAGTCTTGCCATCTTTGATTCTAAAGAACATTCTGGCTGTACTTCCTCCAAGACAGTTTTGCTTGTTCTTTCAGCAGTCCCTGGGACTTCCGTTGTCGCCCCCAGCACCATCATCCCAATGCATCAGGTCAGGGCTATGACCTGAGCTAGGGTGCTACACCCTACTCTAATGCCCGACAGTGAATTGGCTGATCACATTAGATCACATCATCATCGCCTCATTACATAATGGCCAAAGTAATCATTACATAAATGCCAGATAGCATCGTTGCCTAACTGCCAAACTCCGGAGAATCATGGCTCAGCCAAGTTGACACATAGTTTGGGAGGGACACAATTTAGTACGTGATATGTGTTATACCCACACACATACATGCACACACATATATGCACATATGCACACAACAGGACTTCAAAAGCTCATGAGAACATTTTCATGATCTCTTAATCCCATTTTTCTACCCACTTTTTGAAGTCATCTGTACATAGATGTTGTTGTGTGCCCTTGAATCGTTCCAACACAGCAGTCCTATAGATTGGAACTGCCATAGAAAATTCCCAGATCTGTAATCTTTATGGAAGCAGATGGCTGCATCTTTCTGCTCGGGGTGACTGCTCACTGCCCATCTTTTTGGTCGCAGCTGAGCCCTTAACCACTGTACCACTGGGGTCTCTATATATACCTATATACACACAAACACGCACAAATGTACACATCTTTTGCATATCTACACATGCACAATCATACACATGTTCATATGCAAGCCAACCAAGCCTGTTATCATTTGGTTCACTGTTTTCCAAAATGAGTGATTCTACCCCACCCCTTGGATGCCACTGGAATGAGCCAGTGAGGCGGGGGGGGGGGGGGGTATGGAGCAGCAATAGCAGATACCTATACTTTATCCTGGATTATGGCCTATAATACAACATTTTTAATTGCCAAGGGGAGGAACTGAGTAATGTTTTGTTTTGCTTTCTGAAAAGGGGGTGGTAGGCCAAATCCGTGTGGGAACCTGTGATTAGTTGATTCTGACTCATGATGACGCCGTGATGACAGGAGAAAGCCAGCTGGTCAGCGGTCCCTCGACTGGTCTTTACATTTACAGGCTTTGTCCACGGGGTCACTGGATGAATTTGAGCCACAGGGTAAACCATCTGTATCATTCAGGGACCTCACGGACAGACTTGGAAACGCCAAACACTTCCTGGGAACATCCTGTGTTCTTTCGGTTGCATTTTCCCACTAACTTTTTGATAGAGATTACATCCAGAAGTATTGGTACTAGGGTTCCAGTTCACACACGCACGGAGCTATTCCAAACAGAACGTGTTTAAGAATGCCTCTGTGTTCCATGGATGACTGCAGACACATCCTCTCAGCACTGCTTGTGTCTCAGTTTAGCTAGGGCGTCCTCAACAAAAAGTCAAAGCAGTGGCTGCCGGAGGTGGGGGGGCCTTCAACTGGACAGTTAAATTCACAAGAGAAAAGTCAGCTCAGAAGGTGATGGTGACTGGGTTATTTTTTTAAAGGGGTACTTTTGATAGATTTTCCCAAAGGTCACAGGGGGTAAAAATGAAGAAAACCAAAACCGCACTGGTGAGAAAAAGATCAAGAAAGTCGCACTGAAGGACCGGCCCCCAGCCTGACAGCAGAGCGGCTCCTTCTTTAAGGGCAGCATAAGCTGCCCTCTGAGACGTTTGCTGGGACGCCGACTCCATTCACCTTTCAGCCCTGATCTTGCCCTTCAGACTTCTCTTTGCTTCTGAAATGCAAAGAACACCGGAAAGGAACACAGTCTGAGACCCCGAGGATGCAAAACTTCTGTTTTGATGTGATGTCCGGCAAAGAACACAGAAGCCTTCAGGGAAGGGCTTGAGAGGTGGGAACACGCAATCACAAGTGTGTCGACTTATGTGCAAGGTGTGTCAAGAAACAATAGCTTCATCTTTTAAAATATTTTTATTAGCAAATTATTCACATATATAATTTAAGCATTCGATCATATTCAGAAGAGTTGTGTGGTCATCACCACAGTCAATTTCAGAACATTTTCGTCTCACACTCACTGCCGTTAGTTAGCTCCCCGTTCCTCCCTAACTTTCCCTTGTCATGTCCTTAGGCGGCTCTCTCTATAGATTTATCTATCCTGGATTTCATGTGCAGAAAATCACGCGAAGCACAAACAGCAAGCAAAACAAACCCAGCAACTATGGCAAAACAAAACGGGGAAGACCTCAATCAAACAGAAAGCAGAAAATATTAAAAATGAAAACAACTTTAAAATGGGCCAAAAGGGAGATCAAATGATAAGGTGTTACATTTTAACCCAAATGTCTACCATAATCGACTTTACGGTGCTTTGTGTAGGACAGCAAGGCCTATTCGCATCTCTGGGCTATGGTCAGAGGGATTCACAGAGGCTTCATCCATGTGGGGCCCCTGAACATGGATTTTGGACTTTCACTGACGTCCATAGCTTTCCGCAAACTGGGTGTTCAGAATTGAATCTCCGATACCACTTCCTCCTTCAGATTTAAATTTTATTATTTGCAGTCTTTGGATCACAGAGGCTAGTGTGCTTCCTCCATGTAGACTAAGCTGACTGTGATGATTAGGGATTGTGTCAACTAGACACTCCTGGGTAACAGTAGGGGTGGAGCCCAACCTATCAGTTGGGTCGCACTGATGATACCTCCTTAGGGGTGTGGCTTTTTGTATAAGAGAGAGAATGAGCAGAGATGAGTCCTCTTTGGCCCTTCGCCTTTGGCTGGAGCTGGATTTTGCATGTGGTCCCTTGATCTCCCGTTGTGTCAATTGCCAATCCCGGAGCCACCAGCAGATTATGGATGGTGGAGTCATCTGGCAGACTTCAGGTTCACTTACTTCTGCATCTGTCAGCCTGTGTGTGTGCGCCAGCTCCCCCAACACACACACACACACACACGCACACGCACACGCACACGCACACGCACACGCACACACACCTCTGTTTCCTCCTCCTCCTTCCTGTTTGCCAGCTTCTTTTTAAAAATTTTTTTCTTTTTTTTCCTTTTTGTTTGTTTTATTAGGGGCTCATACAACTCTTATCACAATCCATACATACATCAATTGTGTAAAGCATATCCATCAGGAGAAGCCTGACTTGAACTGGGCTGGGCTTACCTGCTTCTACAACCATGTAAACCATTTCTCAATATAAATCTCTTTCTACACACAAACACATAGAAGCGCCACTGGTTTTGCTTTCCCAGAGAACCCAACCTAATACATTGGTGCCTCACTTAGATGGCTGCTGTCTTTCTGATAGCCGGGTGCCATCTGATTTCCTTTCTTTCTTTTTTAAAAACATTTTATTAGGGACTCTTACAACTCTTATCACAATCCATACACATACATACATCAATTGTATAAAGCACAACTGTACATTCTTTGCCCTCATCATTTTCAAAGCATTTGCTCTCCACTTAAACTCTGATGGTCCTCATTTTTTCCCTCCTCCCCGCTCCCCTCCCCCTCATGAGCCATTGATGATTTATATATTATTATTTTGTCATATCTTGTCCTATCTGGCATCTCCCTTCACCCCCTTTTCTGTTGTCCATCCCCCAGGGAGGAGGTCACATACAGATCCTTGAGCCATCTGGTTTCTTTACCACACTTTGTGCCATAGCTTCATATTTTGTTTATTTCATTTAGTAAAGGTTTCTATGACTTGATGGCAATAGTTCTTTACTGACCCTCATATATCCTCATCACACTGTCTTTTGTGTATGTACACACGTCCATACCTACACACACATACATCACAATAGATAAGATCCTAGCGGGCAGAGATGGCCTCACCTCTTTGCTTCAGTGCCTAGGACAGGGCACAGCCCTGAGGGCCATCAGACGACACGTCCACGTGTGGAGCAAGGAGGAAGGGGAAGTCTCGGAGAGGATGGGCACTGTTCTGAGGTTGATTACACCGATGATGGGCATGATGATTTTAATCTGTGCATAATACTTTGAAAACATAACTGGATTCGGTGTTCTTTTTTACCCCTTTGGGGTGCTAACGATGCCATCCCCAATACCGGACATGATGCATAACCATACCAACACATGCCATTTCAGGCTTTCACGAGACAGTCCTTCTTCAAATTTATAACAGTCTATGTTTAAAAACCTGACAAAACCAAAATGTGTTCTCCATAAATTATAGTGGCACCACTCCTGCTGCTGAAGTGAAGGTTGTGTCAGCATTTTCATTTTTCTGTGGGTCGCTGTGTTTCAGGGCTTCTGTTCTTGGCTCTAAAAATGCACCTTGGGTATAGCACTGGCAAGGAGTACCTCAACCTTGGAACGAATTTGCTTCGCCAAATTTTGAGAGCAAAACCTATTTGTCTGTCTCCCCCTCTGTCAATTACTTCTGCGAAGAGAAACAGCCATGAATTTCATTTTTGATTTTATCATTTAAAAAAAATTTTAAGCCGGATAGCTTCGGATCCTCATTGAACAATGGTGAAGTCTTGTTTGGGGACTTGAGGGAAGGCGGGGGGAAAAAGGAAAGCCTTGTATTTTGAAGAAAGACAGGGTTCTGAAACCAGCTTCTCCCTCCCTCTCCTCGGCACCATCTGATTTCATTAAGAAGGGTTAACAATGGTTTTATTTTGACATGGACAAATCAGATGGTGAAATCTGATTATCTGATTAAGTTAATAGCCTCTCAACTACAGACCTGATTCTGTAGCTATTTGTTAGACATAATTTCCCATTGGCTTCCTGAAGAAATCATTTAGTATAACTGTTCATATACCTAATTAAATTTCTTTAGTTTCATTTAAGCATGTATTTACTTGTGGTCCCTTGGGGCAAGTAACGCTTTTTTTTCTTTCAATATGGTTCTTGGTGTTATGAAAGCAAGCCACAAATATTAATTTAGTGTGATAAGACACTTAAATGGCTTTAAGGTTCTGAAGCTCACTCACATGACCCACAGCTCCCCTGACAGGAGTCACTATGCAAACCTAAAGTTTTCTCGACTCTTCTTGAACTTTTTGTTAGACTTCCTCTCAGTCACACTGTGTGGATTTCCCCAACATTGCAGGTGACATTTGAGGGAAGGCTTTCAAATGACATAGGAAGTAAACCCCACTACAACCCAACCACCAAGTGGGATTGGGAAGGGACATAGCCCATTCCCAGTGGACATGCTATCAGGAGGGGTCAGTCCCTGGAGAAGGACATCAGGCTTAGTAAAGTAGAAGGTTAACATCAAAGAGAAAGACCTTTCATAAGGGGGATTGGGACAGCGGCTGCAGCAACGGGCTTAACCGTAGGGCAGTGTGAGGATGGCGCAGGACTGGGCAGTTCCCCTCAGGTGTACAAGGGGTTGCTAGAAGTAGCAATTTACCCCATGGCACCTAACCACCACAACTGTGGTCAGGGGTATCCCCCCGAGGAAGCAGCGCCTGAGCAGAATCCTGAACTGTGAGTGGGAAGGTAGGGAGCCTGGGGAGGGAAGCATGTATGTTAAGTGAATCAGATCGTTTTTTTGGGTGCCATCGAGTCAATTCTGACGCTGATTGGCCCCGTGTGACAGAGCAGGGTCTTCTACGCTGTGCTCTTTATGGGAGCAGATTGTGAGGTCTTTCTTCCATGTGGTCACTGGCTGGGTTTGACCCCCACCCTTTCTGTTAGCAGTCAGGGCTCCTTCGTAAGACAAAGACGTATTCTGCAATAAAAGGTTAAAATGAGTCACAAAATGATTTATGTTCTAGGTTCAAGCAACATGCAATTTGGGGCCGGGAGGAGATATGCAAATTAATAATTTATTGCAGAGCCTCTAGAACTGATACTGATTTTTTTTTTTTAATGTGGACCTCTGCGCTGCTGAGGTCATTATGGAAGCAGTGGTGGCGGGAGGCCTGGCCGCGCAGGGATTCTCCCCTCGCCACAGAGGATGTCGCTGCCATTCAAAGTCACCAGGGGCTGGCCGAGCTCCTGTTGAGACCCACGGTGTCTAATGACACACCTGCTCAGAACAGGGGAATGTGCATTTTCTGGAGAGGGAGAAACAAACCTTTTGTTTAGCTAATTGGCATGACGGAGTGTAGGATTCGCGCTTCCGGAAGAATAGCCTCCCGGGTCTGCAGCTCCAGGGTTTCAGCAGAGACTTCCAGCGGCCCCCAGGTCTCCATCCATCGCACCCTAAAGTCTCCCAACTTTAGGAGCCATGTTTGTAAAAGTGGGTACAGATGGTTAACACCCTTGGCTGTTCACCGAAAGGCTAGAGGTTTCAGTCCACCCAGGGGGTTCTGGGAAGAAAGCCCTGGACACCCCCCAGGAGCAGTGGCTGGCGGTTTCTAAGAGCATGCAGATGCCTGCCTCCATTTTCCAGGTGCTTCTTAAGAGCCTTGGGCTCCTATATTCCCCTCCCAGGGACTCAGCTTCCCAAAGCTTAGGCATCTCTGCCGTTGGGCCTAGCACTGTGCCACCGTGTTTATGGAGTATGTATTACAGGTTCGGAAACACTCAGGGCAGTTCTACCCTGTTCTGCTGCGGAGCTACGAGTCTGCATTGCCTGGATGGCAGTGAGTGTGGGTTAATATCTCTTTTAACTGTGACTGGAGGGAGACTTGAAATCATGCTGTCGTAGAAGGCGCTGGAGATGGTGCCGTGGATTGTGTGTCGGGCAGTTCTGAAACCCTCAGCCACTCAGCAGGAGAACCATGAGACTTTCTACTTCCATAAAGAGGTGCAGTTCCGGAAACCTTGTCCTGTAGGGTGGCTCTGAGTCAGAATTGACTCTGTGGCAGTGAGCATTTTAAAAATATGCATATAGCATGGACTTCAGAAGAAAGAAAGATTACCGCGTGTTGTTAACGTCATTTCATATCTGGATAACTAGCATCCTCAAGCACCCGCTTCCCAAGCCTAGTATGTGCTAAGTTCTGGAGTGTTGGACATGTTGGGATGTTGCCTAATTACCGCCCGCCGGGAGGTGAGGTCGTGGGGACTGAAGTTTTGCAGGTGCCCTGCACACGGGGAGGGGGAGGGGAGTCAAAGAGGGCTATGTTCTTTCTGACCAGCAGGGATAAAAGGTTAAGGGCCCCAGGCTGTCGCTCCCCAGGGAGAGGAGAGAGGGTCTGAGAAAGGGAGCCAGCTGCTTTCTCTTGCTCTGGCCTCGCTGTCCTGGAGGGACCTAGCCCACTTCTTGAACTCATCAGCGGCCCTAGCCTCCTGCAGGAAAGTGGGGTGGGTCCTCCTGGTCCCCACACAGGTGCTTTGTAAGCGACCTGACCCCTGGGCGGCGGGATCACATTGTCTAACTCAATGGAAGGCTTTGTTTAGGTGTCTGCCCGGGCCCCAACTCCTCAATCTGCTCTGTACCCACCAAGTACCCGAAAAGAGGCAGCATGTGTGGGAATTTTGGCCCCGTCCCTTATTCTCTGAGGTTCCTTGGGGAAGTCGCTAACCCTGGTGAACCTCGGAGACATCATCTGTGAAATGGAGGCGTGTCCGCTGCATCTCAGGGTTGTCGCAAGAATCAGAAACCACGTGGGTTCTCGGTAAGCAGCAGCTATTGTTGGGTAAAATTGGCAGACACAAAGTCCTACCAAAAATTCCTAAATCCCCCCCCCCCCCACCACTTAGGCAGACCCAATCCCGTTCGTTTGGGCAGCTCCAGAGGGATCAGGGTGGAAATGAAGCCCCAGCTGCTCAGCTGGAACTCTGTGAAAGGGAGGGAGAGAAGCCGCCCCGGGGACCCAGCATGCTAACCACCCTGGCAGGACCAGTCTGAAGCCTCTGCTCTCCTTTGGGAAGCCTACTGGTGTGTCCTTAATCCCCTTGATGGGAGAAGGCGTGGAGAATTGTGTCCAGGCAGGAACCCTTGAGCCTTGGATTCTTCCCAAAATGAGGCTCCTCTCAAGAGTGGGGTTGGAGCTGAGGAGACTTTGAAGAGAAAGACCCCATAGGTGTAGGAGGCCACTTGGCTGTTTCTCCCCCAAAGGCCAGCTACCCACTCTGCTGTTTCACAGATGCTGGAGCCAGAAACTCCAGTGGTGCCCGTACACGAATCACACTGGACCTGCCTGTTCCAGACTTCCCTGCAGCTAGCTCTGGATGTGAGTTTGGAAGACCACCTTTATCTCACTTTTGCCTTTCAGTGCTATGATTGAACTTCAAGGTCAGCAGTTCAAAACTTCTAGCCGCTCCCGTAAAGTTACAGTCTCAGAAACTCACAGGGGCAAGTTTTACCCTGCCCCATAGGCTACGAGTTGGAACCAACTCGATGGCAGTGAGGTGTTTTTGTTTTTTATTTTGAATTCTTATCCCTGTGCAATGGCAGAATCCTTACCTTTCCTGAAGGTAAGGCTGATTCCTGGCCAGTGAATTCATGTGCAGCCACTACTCCGTGGTCAGTGGGGCTTTCAGCAGATTTCCAGACTAAGACAAGGAAAAAAGAACTGGCAAACTGCTACAAAAAATCGGCCTGTGGATCACAGCACACCAATCCACGATGGGTTGGTGGGAGGGTGCATCGTTAGGCATTTGCTTCCTGTTTCTCACCGTGCCCTCCCATCTCCCAACCCTGAAGGCAGTGGAGTCACACCTTAGAGACTGGCCTCTAACCTGGAGATTTGGGGTCTAAACTTCTATCATATAGAAACTGGGGCCCCGGAAAGGTACGTGCTCTGGCTCACATGGCTCATGGTGTCAGAGAGGAGACAGCAGCTGGTCTCCTGGTTCTAGGGTGTCTGCTGATTTCAACACTCAGCTCGGCCTTCCTTCCATGTGGCATAAAGGGTAACTGAAAAAAAAGAACAAAAGGCCTCACTGCCATCCAGTTGATGCAGACTCAGCGACCCTGTAGGACTGGGTAGAACTGCCCTCTAGGGTCTCTGAGACTGTCACTCTTTATGGACCAGACTGCCTCATGTCTGCCTTGTCTTTTGACTATGGAGCATCCGGTGGGCTTGAACTGCCAGTCTTTCGGTTAGCAGCCAACTCATAACCCACTATGCACCGGGCTCCTACAGTTAAAGAACACTCACGCAAATTCGCTGCCATGGAGTCTGCTATGACTCACAGTGACCCTAGAGGACAGGATGAACTGCCCCTGTGGGTTTCCAGGACTGTCACTCTTTATGGAAATAGAAAGCCCGTCTTTCTCTTGGCATAAACCATGGTCTGTGTGAAATTGAAGCTGAGGTCCCTTCTGGCTCAAACGCTCATAAGACAACCAAGGGCAGCTGACAGGGTGGACAGGCCTTAGGGAGGGCCAGAGCGCAGAATTGAATGGATCTTTCCAGGTCAGGCTGATCAGAACAGACCTTTGGGCAGGCCAGCGACCTTGCACCGTGTTTGTGATGGCCACCCTGTACTCAGTTGGTGGTCTTCAGTTTTCAAACAACTGTTAAATGATGTTCTTTATATTCTGTTTTAAAAGGCAGGGAAGAGTGTAACATATTCCCCACAAAACGATTAACATTTAAATAAAAAGTTTTAATGCTATTGGGGGGAAAATTAGGCTCTCCGAATGATTCATTCCCCGAGGGTTTCAGATGGTCAAGGTTTTGCTAAAATCGCTCATATCTAGAGAGCACCTTTTATCTACCCAAAGCATTTTCACGAGGCAATGCATTACCATCTTTAACATTTTTTTTAATGTTTAAGTCATGTAATTTTCTTTCAAATGCAAGCTTACTCGAAAACCCAATATCCAAAAGAGATTCAAGCAGAGTCGTTCTAGGGAAAACTGGGCTAGGGGACTCTAGGGAAATTCTACTCAAAAATACCCACCCTAAGGAGGTGGGGGCAGGGCTGTACAGGGAGATTATCCAGTAGGCTGCTACCTACAGGGTCCACAGTTCAAACCCACCAGCTGCTCCGCTAGAGAAAGGTGAAGTTTTCTGCTCCAGTAAAGAGTTAGTCTCAGAAACCCAAAGGGATTTCTGAATCAAGAAGTGACTTGATGGCAGTGAGTAAATACTATTCTGGAGCCACTGCCATGAAGTGGAGACCCCAGTGTTTGCTCTCCCATGTGCCCCAGGACTCCTAAAACGTATAACATTGAATGCTTAAAAGGGAGAGCTAACAAAACTGCACTCTGAATGGTCTCCTGAAAAGATAAGGCCCTCTTACACAGAAGCTCTCTTGAAAAATAAACCCAAAATAAAACTCACAAAGTTGTGATGTGTGTGTATAAAATCTCCAAATGCCCTTCCATCAAGTCGATTCCCACTCACAGTGCTTCTACAGGACAGAGTAGAATTCCACCCTGGGGTTTCACAGGCTGTTAAATCTGTATTGGAGCAAAGAGCCTCATCTTTCTTCCATGAAGAAGGTAGAGAGGCTTGAACTGCTCACATTGTAGTCAGCAGTTCTACAATTAACCTACTATGTCACCAGAGCACAAAAAAGACATGTATAACATAAACTCTTCCATTTTAACCATTATCAAGAGTGCTGTTCTGGGGCACTAATTACACTTGACCTTGATTTGAGTAGTCATCACTGTTTAGTAGCTTTGCATCCATTAAACAACAAGTTCTCATCTCCCGCTGCCCGCAGCCCCTGGTCATCTCTAATCTTGTCTCCACATTTGCCTCTTCCAGATAGGTGATGTGGGAGAAAGACAGCTTTCTACTCCAGCACAGAGCTACAGTCTCAGAAACCCAGAGCCAGCTCTACTCTGCCCTACAGGGTCGAGGTGAGTTGACATCAGCTGGGTGGCAGGGAGGGAGATAGTTGGTATTAGTGGGATCTAAACAAAATCTGTCCTTTTGTGTCTGACTTATTTCACTCAGCATAATGTTTCCAAGGTCCCTTCATGTCATAGCATGTGCCAGAATGTCCATTCTCTTTCTGAGTGAATATTGAAAGAAAATGGATCATTTTGGGTTTTCTTGGTTTGTTTTCTGAAGCATTTTCCGTTGCATGTACATTTTGTTTCTCCAGTCACTTGCTGATAGTTTCTGCCTTTGGCTCTTGTGAATGATGCGGCAATGGTGTACACATATCAGTTTTGAGGGGTACACATCGCGGAGCGGAGTTGCAGTCTTATGGGAGCCCTGATGGTTCAGTGGTTACGTGTTAGGCTGGGATCCTCATGGTCAGCAGTTCGGAACCACTATCAGCTCTGCTGGAGAAAGATTGGGCTTTCTATGAGCTGGCACTGGCCATGCATGGTGAGTATGGTAATTCCGCATTTAACTTTTTGAGGACTTGATGAAAGCTCTCATACCCCTCCCTGGTTTCAGATCCTGGGTAAACAGACTGGTGTCACCGGGCTCAAGGCCTGGCCTGCCGGATACAAAAGCTTACAGATACCAGCCTCCGGCCCCCCCCCCCCTTCCCCGCACTCCCCAGGACCACTAATCTGCAAGTCCCCAGTCCAGAGCACAGGGTTTCAGAGGCGGGGGCTCACCCGAGCGAAGGTGGATTAATTCCCCAGTGCGGAGGAGACCCCCCCCCCTTCACTCTGGAGTGAGCTTTGTTTTGCAGATAACTCTTGCCACTTGGGGTGTCCTTCCAGCGGAATCTTGGTCTCCCTTTCATATGGAGACTCCCAGCTCGGTGAGAGGATCTCCGGATCCCTGAGGATCTGCGGCACGGGGTGTAGAGTTGTCTGGGCTCAGGCTTCAAGCCTCCTTTAGCGTTCACCTAATCCCCTCGGAGGAGGCGCCCCGAGGAAGGCCCAACCCCTCCCCCTGCTGTCCACACCAGGGGAGTGAGCCTCCAGGCGGGGTCCCGACAGCGACAGCTTCCTCGACTCAGAACTCAGAGGAATGTCTTTTCCGGGTCGGTTCCCTGTGTGAGAGCCCTAAGAGCTAATGGATTACATTCCCATTAATTACATTGTAAATGCAATTAATGCCGCTGGCTGTGACTCAAGGAATCGGCGCGGGGCCTGCAGATGAAGGCGTGCAGGCAGCTGGGCAGAGTGGGGCCGCTGGCAGATTTAGAAGAGATTGCAGGTGAGGGAGTTGGCCATGAACGAAGCAGAGTTGGCCTGAGTAGGAGGGAAGTCTTAAGGACGATGGCAAGCCCCGCCCCACCCCAGCCCCACCCAGCCCCACCCCCAGCAACCCACTCCTGTGTCTGGCCGGAGCCATTCGAGGGGCGCTTCTGCACTGGACCACTGAAGGAATGTTGTGTTGCCCTCCAACCACCTCTCCATCCCACCCTCAGCCCAAATGCACCCATTGCCTTCACCTTCGGTCTCCTGCCGCGTCCTGGTCCCCAAATGTTCACTTACTACCTCTCTGCTGTCCCTTCACCCTACTCAGCCCTTGACTTGAAAACTCTTGAGCTCTCTCAGTCTGAGCCCCTGCCCTCTGTGGTGACTGAGCCCTCTTTCCTCAATTGCCCCGAAAGTCTTCTACTCTTCCCGGTTATAACCCTTCTCTATTACTGCGCAAGTCTTTTAGACTACACGTCCAGTCTTAGTATGTCCTGTTTGCAATGCCAAACTCCTAGCAGAGGCATTGAAGTGCTAACTAACTACAAGGTCAAGCCCATCAGTCGATCCTCAGGAGAAAGGTGAAGGTATCCGCTCCCATAATGACTTAAAACCTTGGAAGCCACAGGGGCAGTTCTGCTCCCTCCCATAGGGTCACTCTGAGTTGGAATCCACTCGGGGGCAGTGGATTTGTTTGTTTTGAGTCCAGAGCCTGGCACAGAACTGGAGTGTAGGAAGCTTTCGTCTGATGTCTCTGCGGAGGGATACAAGTTTCTGCACAAACACCGTCTGACCATTTTTGTTGGCCCAGCCTGCACGGGCGCAGGGGGAGGGAAACCGTCAGCATCACCGCCCAGCCATACGCACGCGCGTGAAGGTGAGCTGTTTGCTGCTTCACAGCAAAGCAGCAGGGTGAGGAGAGTCTAAGACAGAGGGCATGCTAGCAATGGGCCCTTCAGGAGGCTCTGCAGGGCCACGTGAAGAGGGTAGGAAGGAGACTACAGAAGGACATGTGAGGGGCTCTGGGGTGGCAAGAATTGGGCACTCTGACCCCTCAGAGTGTCCTAATGGAGGACAGGTGTCGCCATAGCATAGTGAGTGTGGGAGAGGCATGGAAGGGCCAGAGAGCCCAGGAGGGACCAGCTCAGTGGGGCCTTTCAAGGGGGTGTTTGTCCAGGACAATCCTGATTAACTTGTTGTCCTTGCATAATTATCCACAACACCCCCTTTCATCTTCAGAAATAGCCAAGTTTGAATGATAAATTATAAGCCTGCTCTGCTCATAGGCCGTGTGAAGAGGCTTCTAGATTACCCTAAGCATAATGAAAAGCTAATGAAGACTTTAAGCAGGGGAATGCCATAACGTTCACTGGGTGAAGGAGAGGAAACAGGAGGCAATGATGAGCACTTCAACCACCGCATCACCAGGGCTCCTACACAGTAGATAAGGAGTTCTATCCACTGAAGGTGGGCAGGGGGAGGGCAGGAACAATTGTAAGGAGCTGAGAGAAAGAGGAGGCTTTTGGCTCCCATAAAGATTTGAAGAAAAAAAAAGATTTGAAAAATCTCAGTAACACAAAGGGGTGCTTCTGTTTTGTCCTGTAGCATCCCCATGAGTTGGAATTGATTGGCAGGCAGTGAGAGTTGAGGAATAGAAGCTGTAGTAAATGGTGTGGGGGGGTGGGTGGGACGAATTTACAGTCTAGAGGCAGAGTATATCTTGGAAAACCTTCCTTTTTGTGCTTAAGACCTTCAACTGATTAGCTGAGGCCCACTTACAATGTGGATGCTAATTTGCTTCACTTAAAGCCAAACTATCTGATGACATTTAAATACTACATAGCACCATCTATTATTCTCCTTGGCTGCCATTGAGTCTGTCAGAACATTGAGTTCTGCAGAGCAGAACTGCTCCATAGGGGTTCCAAGGCTGTGATCTTCCAGAAGCAGATCACCAGACTTCTGAGGTACCTTTGGGTGAGTTCAAACTCCCAAACTTTGGGGTGCTTAACCCTTTGGGCCACCAGGTGGCCTAATAACAGCTAGAGTATGTTTGATCAAACCACTGGATACCATAGCCTAGTCAAGTTGACACACGAACTTAACCACAGTGTTGGACTGCTAACTGCAAAGTCAGCAGTTCAAGCCCACCAGCCTCTCCTTGGGAAGAAGATGAGCCTATCTGCTCCCATGAAGACTTACAGCCTCAGAAACCTATATAGCCTCAGTGGATTTGGGTTGGTGACTAATCGCTTTCTGGGTGAAAAATATCATGGCTTTAATCAACATTTACTGAGTGCTTACAATATGCCAGGCTCATTTTAAGTATTTTTTTAATACAAATATTAATATATTTAATTTCCTTAACAATGGGACGAGGTCTAAAACCAAACCAAACTCAGTGCCATTAAGTCCATTCCAACTTATAGTGACCCTATAGAACCGGGTAGGGCCTGTGGGTTTGTGAGGGGGTAGCTCTTTACTGAAATAGAAAGCCTCATCTTTCTCCCTCAAAGAGGCTAATGGTTTAGAACCGGTCACCTTTCAGTTAGCAGCTCAATGTATAACCATTACACCATCAGACCTGAGGTTCATTCATTATTCATTAACTGTCATTGAGCCAATGCTGACTCATCGCGACCCCATAGATCAGACACGGTGGAACTGCCTCTGTGGCTTTCTGAGACTGTAACTCTTCACGGGAGAAGAAATCCCGTTGCTCTCTCTTCAAGTGGCTGGTGGTTTCAAACCACTGACCTTGGAGATCACAGTCCAATTCATATGAAGCAGGTGTATTTAATTCCATTTCACATTTTCATGTAAGGATATTTAGGTCCAAAGTGATTATGTCTGTCCTGGTTCACACAGTGCTAAACGACAAAAAGAGAAGCCACACCCCCATGTCCCAGGGCCCATAGCTCCCGAGCTCTGCTGAGTGCTCAGTAAACAGGGAATAGTGGATCTTTGTGCTATTTGCTCACTGGGTGCTGCAAATGGCTTGTGCTTGACTGCTGCCCTTTAGGTCAGCAGGTGGAATGCACACAGCTGTGCAGCACCTTGCCCCTGTGTCACCAGGGCTCCTGTGCTTTGACCGCCATCAAGAAACAGTGGCCCCCCGCACAGAGTCATGGAGCCAGTGGCGGCCTGCAGGGCTTCTGTGCCCATCTCTCCTCCTCTCTCCTCCCCTGGCTCCTCCCTCTGGCCTCCGTCAGGAGCTCCCAGGGCTGAGGACAAAAAGCCGGATTTCATCAGTGAGGGAATTTCATGGTAAAGCCCACTTGTAAGGTGAGGGGTTTATTTTTGTCTCAATCATGCATGTGAATATATTCCTCTATCACTAAGATAGCCTTTTCAGCTGGCGTTTTTAATTCAGCCCTCCCTACCTCTCGCTTTTAATTTTTTTTAACAAGCCTGGTGACCTCAACCAGATTAGGCGGCACTAGTTTAGCCGCCACCTCTGGATTTGAACCCACGTTGGTCTGACCCTAGAACGTGAGCTTAGGACTGACGAGTGGCTAACCCCTCGGGTTCTGACGGTGTTCGGGCCAACATTTCCTGCTTACAGACCGTGTGTCCCGACCCTGCTCGGGGACACGGAACTTAAAAGAAGGGTTGCACAAGTTTGACAGCTGTAAAGTGTTTCTGAACCGGCCACGAGTGAAATGAATTAAAATCAAACTCGTAATAAAGCCGAGGTGTTTCTGGCAGTGCTTGGCCATGTTTCAAAAAGAAAGCCCAGGTCCAGAATCATTACCTTGCAGCATGCTTTATGTTATTGTTGGTCGAAGTCATTTGGTAAACTTCTTGGAAAAATCAACCTTGACATAACCTCTCTGCGGAGCCTCCTGGCTCTTTGACGTTAACCAGACCTGGATTTGAATCCCAACTCACACATTCTGGCACGTCAGGCAAGCCACTCGACTCTTTCTGCTCCTCAGTTTGCTATAAACTACGATCGCCACTGTAAGTAAAGATAGGTATGATGATATCAGTCTTGCTGGGTCCCATGAAAGAATTGAGATAAGGACTATAGAGCCCTTGGCCTGGAGAAACATCTTCCTAAACGTCAGCTATGATTATTAGAGGAAGCCCCTGGTTGGCACAAATGGTTAACTGCTAGACAATTGCAGGAAAGGCTGGTGGTCCAAATGCACATAGAGGTGCCACAGAATACAGGCCTGGTGATCCCCTTCCATAAGATCCCAGCCATGGAACCCTGTGGCTCACAACTGCCGGGGATCAGAACGGGCTGCACAGCAAGACCTAGATTGTTTTAGCAGAAAGGTCACTAGTGAATCCCACCTCTCTTTGTGAAGCAAACTGTACTGCCATGGTGGTCACTGTTTGGAGAGAGGGCCTGGCTGCCCACCCTGGCCATTCACCTCTGGCTTCTCTGTTAGAGAATGCTCTCCTCTCTCTGACTCAACCAGCTGCTGGGGCCAGCGGCAGGGAAGACCATCAGCTTTCACATTTGTCACCAGACTTGATGGATAGTATGCCCAGGTTAATGCTATAAATGCTGTTTAGAAATTACAAGTCCAGGCTGCTGGTGGTCTAGCAAAAAAAAAAAGGGGGGGGGTTAATTTATAATCATGAATATAAATTTCATAGATAGTATTATTGTCATTCAGGGTTTGAGTTATGGTACATATGGGGAGTGGCTTGGGCAACAGAAAGCCGTGTCGCTATAACTCAGAGTAATTCCAATGACAATAGTTATATCTATCACTTTGTTATAAATCAATCGATAGCCTGTCTTGAGTGAGCATGCCCGCGTTGAGCCGGGGGGCAGTGGCAGGGAGGCCACAGAGCTTTGCGGCAGTGTTGTTGGCCACGCTGACTTGTAATGATGGACTGGCTGGAAAGAGGGGGCTGAGCACTTTTTCCAGGGACTCCATATGCCTTGACCCACTGGACATTGTGGCCCCAGCCTATCAGCATTTTATAACACGAGGGACATGCCTTTGTGTGGAAAGATAAGAATTCTTTGTGTGCACCTTGTCTGAAAAGACCAAGTTTTCAGACTGGGGACTGATTTGCTAATTGTGGCTAGGACTCAGGTTGAAAGGCATCAAGTCCCTGGAGACACCCAGCTGCTTTGATGGCCTCTGGAAATGCCACGCATCAGGCTGTTAGTCTCCATTGGTTCCCTCCCCAAGGCAATTGCCCCAGGGGGAAGGGACAGTGGAAGTCAAGTCCCTGGGAGTTAGCCCATCACCGGCTGGCCAGGGGAGAAGAGTGCGGAAATATCACAGGGAGCAATAGCTTGCGGAGAAAAGAAGATGGTTGAAGCGAGTGGAAAGTCATTTTACCAAGTGCAAGCAGATCTAGTTAACCTCTTGTTCAGCATACTGAAAAAGTCAGTCGATTGCACAGTGTGTTACAGTGTGTAGCTTGTCAATTACTCAATCAGGGGGCATTGCTCATTCAGCCAATACCCACACTCTTTTATTACTCTGAAGCCTCCATGTGGCATATTTTTATAGAGACTATAGGGTGTTTAATAGCCATGCAACACTAAAACTTCCTTCATCCTTTCTGGTTTGAGTCCATTGTCGGGAGGCGGCACCGGCTCTTGTCACTGCCATCAGGCTGTTACACGGTGCTGTCTGTAGACAGCGGGAGCAAGCCCAGGCTTTCCACTCCTTTACACAGCCACCGCCTCTGAAGCCCCCAGGGACACGGCTACCCTGTCCTGCAGGGTCCTTATGAGTCGGCATCAACTCGATGGCAGTGAGAGGAAGACTTTAGATTTAGACATTCATGGGGAGGTGTGGTGGGGCGGGGGTATAAGAATTATGCTGGCCCCTCAATTTTTGTAAATGTAGTAACAGCTGAGCAAAGCGTAAGAAAACGGCCTACAAGGCTAGGGGAAGTTCTTCACCCCAACTCTAGAAAGGCCCCTTCCAGGTTGTGGAAGAATCTGCATCTATTTACTTCCATTAAGGTATGCCATCGAAGTCACTCTGTTGAATAAAAACCTTCTTAGGAAAAAGGTATACTACATCATGTTAGGTTTATGTAAGAGCAACTTAAAAATAATTACCGTAAAATGTAATTTTCTTTTTAATTCCAGAAGTTCTTATTAAGGTTGGCCAGCCATCCCTGCTTGCAAGGATCCTTCCGGAACATAGTCGCTGCCCAGCTGGTGTTCATCCCTGGGGATTCTAAGCCCTGTTGTAAAGTTAGAAATGCGCATATCCAGAATTCTTCCGGTTTGGAAAGAGATAGGGCCATTCCGCCCCCACACCCTCACCCCACACTTCGTGTTAAAGCAGTGCTGTCCTGGTGCCTGGGGTAGGCTGTTCTCAGTGGTGTCAAATGTTTTTTGACTTTGATAAAAAATGTATTGAGGGGTCAAGATCATCTCTTAATAGTTCACAGCTCTATTTAATAACCTGCCTCAATGTCAAAAGACACCCACATCCTATCGCGGTCCTAGGACGTATTATGCATACCATCCGGCCTCCTGATGTGCCTCAGACATGTCCATGTTATTCCATATTCGGTCCATTCCAGAGGAAGGCTAAAGGAGACAGAGGGTACGGATCTTGTTAGGTGCAGCCTCTGACACTATCACTATCAATTGTCTTTTGCTCGGGCTGATCATCACCTCAATTATCTAGTGTCCAGCCTACCTGATAGGTTTTTGCAAACTATAACTCTTCTGTCGATGAGCATGGAATAATGACAGCCAGGGGCAAATGGACAGAATACAAAAGAGATAAACGCAGAAGTAAAATACGTAAGTCCATCTCTGCATATAAACACACAATATGTTTCTTGTAGCAAGCAGTTCAACATAATATATAGCCAGTGGTTACTTAGCAAGTTTATGGGGATTATGCTAATATGCTAAGTAAATTAGATAGAGCTGTTGGCTTAAATACGTCTCCCATTTAATCATTTCAGTGGAAATACACCAAATATTAAAAAATATGTATTACAGAATACCAACTGAACACAAATATATAGGATTCTCCCTCAAATCACTGCATCTGTAATTTATAGTAAAAACAATTTTAAATTTCAAGAGGGGTCCTTTATTTAGGGGGAGAGATATATTTTTCTAGATGATTCCAATTGAAATTCAATTTCAAATTGTAATCATGAATCAAGGAGAGAAGTGAAATGCTGGCGTAAAGTGTGCCGGGGCATCATAGCAGGACATATTTTTAACCATACACAGTTCCACACAACATGAGAAAATAGATTTTAATACAATATTAATTGAAGTTTTGCCAGTGTGTGGTTCAGGAGGTTAATTTGAAAAGAATACATTACCAATACATTTATAGCATTTAAATAAATTAAAATCACACTTCACACATCAATAATGCAGCTGTTAAATAATATTTTTATTCTATGTAAATCCCCTCCATTCATCTCGGGTGTGTAATAAATGACCATAATTACAGAGCTTCATTGGGAGGAAGGTCATCGGTAACCCTGTAATTCCTCATTGGTGTAAAGAGAGAAAACAGAACTGTTTGTGATGAATGTATTCAACCTTTTGCATACTTGGTACTCCGGACAATGCATTAAAATGCAGTCAGAAATTAAGTTCTTCACTTCCACAGCATCTTTAATCTACTGTGTTGATTTTTTTTAAAACTAGGACCTTTTTGAAGTGCTTCCTTAGCTAGCTCCCCTCTCCTTTTTGCTAACATTCCACACCCGCATATGATATGCACACACATTTATACATGTATCATAAATGTCTGTATATGTACACAGTACATACACACATGCCCAGGAGCATGCTTATCAAACCTAGGCTATTTTATGTCATAAAAATCCAACTCAGAATTTCTTCTAAGTCATTTCCCCAATTTTCGGCCCTCTATTTTTCCTGTGGTGGGGGAACATGATTGTCATACTCCCCTCTAACTGTGAGACTCTAAATGTGAACTGAAGCTCCCAACCTTGTGCCTGAAAGGTCTCTACTTTCAGGCTGCCACGCAAGGTACTCCGTGACTTTTTTTCCCCCTTGTAGATTCTTCAGCCTAGATCTGGAAGATGGTTAGTTTTAGCCATGCCCCTTTAAAGCAAAGGTAAGACATGTTCCCGGAGGGACCAGAGATAGTTGGACGTGAATGTGAATGTGAAAAGTAACGCCCCAGTGACAAACACATTAAGAGAAGGCAACAAATTAAGACATTAGCAAAGATGGCTAGGCCTTAATTTATCTGTCACCTTGATTTCTTCTAACCCGGGAAACTGGGGCGTTTGCTGACCCTTCCAGGTGCAGAGAGGCATGCGTTTTGCATATGGAAATAAGAACAAATGCCTGCTAATTCCTAATGAGGAAAACATTTCAAAGTGAGCCATATTCCCTATGTGTGCTTGTAATGGAAAGGGCTCCACGGGGGAAAAAAAAAAGGGTTCTAAACAGAGGGAATTCCTTTTAATGAAGCTTGGATTTAGTCCCATTATTCTAATAAAGTGTAATCAATTGGTGCCAACAATCTGAAGGTCTAGTTCAACCTCTGATGAGACCTCAGTTGTTTGTAAGGCGAGGAGCATGAGGAAGGGAAACACAGTTAATAGGCTTTTGGGTCAGTGATCCACACTTCCTGAAGCGAGTTGGAGTTTAGAAGCAGGGCAATTTAGAAGCTGTCTTAGCTTAGATCTAAAGCAAGGCTCTGGATGTCCAGAGGGAACTTGGCCCTTGGCATTCCCCCAGACCGGCTTCGAAGCGATTCTACACTTAATCCAATTTACTCAGCCGAAGAAGTCCCACTGTTTCAGCTTGCCAACAAATTAAAATCCAGCTTCATAAAAACACCTTGAATTTGGAAGGTATTGGCTGGCCCACTAGACTTGAAACTTCATTTATTCTGGCTAACTTCTCAATTATCTTCCCAGCAGTGGAGATGTGTAAAAGTGCAAAAATCGATAGGGTTCTATTCCCATTCTATTGGAAAGGGAAAAATTAATGAGATAGGACACTCTCTTAATCAGAAATAAATGTTTTAATTCAGATAATGACATAGTTTTCCCTCGCTGAAGGATGACAAATGCTGGGCTGTGCCCCCAGCAGAAGCCGTTTCAATTTTATTGTAAATATAAAAGGTATTGATCGGCGAGATGTACAAACCCCATTGCTTACAAAAGCCATTCAGGGGGACTGGGAAAACTATTAAGCACTGGGTCAGAAATCAATAAACAACACTGAAATGTAGCAGAGGTCGCCCTAGGCTTTGTGGCATCTTTGAAAGCCAAGTGGCAGGAGTAGTGACAGAAACGTCTCTTGTGGAGCAATGTTGGGGATGAAGAGGGTCAGATGTGTAATCTCTTCTGTGGTTTGACAGGTCCTGGGAACAGAACTAATGTAGTCCTCCACAGCTGTCTCCGATTTAAATACATGCTGATTCATCCGCTTGCTGACAACTGTATTTATTGACTTTGGGGCGCCTCCATATATTGGCAGGGAAGAAGCCATCCAGGTGTATTTTGGAAGGCAGCACCGTAGATGTGCTTATGTAAATAGGGCACACCTTTACGCACCTCTCCTCAGGGGGAAAAGGAGCAACAAACACAAACACCGAACACGCTCCCCAACTCCCTTTAAACACACCAATAGATGGGGGTCTAGTCTCCTGGACGGAGTCTCAGATCAGAGCAATTACAGGGCACGTGAGAGCGCATGAAACAGTCTCGGTAACAGTCGACTAAATGTAATAGTCCTTCTTTGGGGAGGTTAGTTTTAATATTTGCTTTCCATTCAAGTGTAGTTTAAGCTTCTTTTTCCGAAGTCCTTTGTCATGGAGTCCCATGGCCAACAGTCCACAGGCCGCCCTCTTTCTTCCATTTGGGGGGCAGCGAAGGAGTGCAGAGAGATGAAAATGAACAGCTTCACCTTCATCAGCATGCCCTTAGGATATAGTTTTGCTACTAGACGATTAACTCAGATTAGCCATCATCTTTCCCTTTGGGATGGCATCGGAATCTTTCAGTAACATCAAGGTCGTCCTTGGACAAAAACACACATTCTAAGACGGACAACATCAGCCTGGACCTACCACAAGTGGAGAAAAGCCACCGGAGTGATTCTATGCATGTAGGTGGCATCCGATTTTTCTAATAAGACATTGATTTGAAAGGTTTCGCTGAGCATGGGAACTTTTAACAACATCATTTCAGGAGCAGAGACAAAGCCCGTCCTCCCGCCCCCCCCCCCCCCCAATCCCTCCAAACGTCAGGAGCGGGGACTGGTGTTGCTGGGGACGGTGTTCGCCTCTTGACACGGGTATGATTATGAGATTGGTGAGGGTCAGCGTGCCCATCAGTAGGTGAAGTGTTCAGCTGCTAAGGATTTGAGTTTCATCTCACCTCCGATATTATGTCAGTTTCATGTCATTTTCATCCCTGGGAATGATTTGAGAGCGCTCCTTGTCCCCTGTTATTGCGGTCACTTGACCTCAGATGTAACTTCTGTCGAATACCATCATTTTAACCAAGCGGAGGAGATGCACATTCCCTAGCCGCCGCTGACCTTTCCAGCCTGCCGCTCCCCAATTGGCTCCCAAGGCGGCTTTCACTGCCCCCTCCACTCCCAACAAATGAATGTGACGGCCTCAACGAATTGGTTCACATGGGAAGTTATAGTTTTTCATTGCCATGAGCATTTTTAAAACCGGACCCTCCCGCCCTGCTCTGTATTTGCTGGTTTTCTTATTTTTGCATTTTGGGTGCTCAAACATGAAAAGCCACTCCCCCCCCCGCCCCTTTTTCAGAACAGTATTCAGGTTCTCAATGGCAATCCTACATCTGTCATTGAAAAGAGAGATAACACACCTTGCTTTCTCATCTGCGAGATGTGACCCGATTTCCCCTCCATCCTTTGTCTCTCTGTCCCTTGTCCCATGCGGGTTGAGCATTTGAAAGTTATCTTTCAACTTTTAAAAGAAGAAACGCCATTGGACCATCATGATTGTTAAAAGACCCCCAACTGGAATACACAGGAACCTAGTCTCTATGACACAAGCCTGGGTAGAGTAATGGGTTAGGAATTGGGCTGCTAAGTGCAAAGTCAGCAGTTTGAACCCACAAGCTGCTCTGTGGGGAAAAGATGAGACTTTCTACTCCTGTAAAGATTTATAGCTTCAGAAACCCACATAGGTAGTTCTACCCTGTCCTATAGGGTAGAAGCCAATTTGATGGTAATGGGTTTGAATGAGTGCTTTGTGTAAGAACTAACTGGACAGTAGAGGCTGGAGATCACTTTCAGCAAGCAAGGTTGTATTACCTGCATGTAGTAGGTTCTTAATAAGCCTTCTGCCAATCCTGGTGTCACATACTCCAGCTTCTCTGATTTTTGCTCAGCATACAGATTGAATAAGTGTGGTGAGAGAATACAACCTTTGCTGATGTTAAACCATGCCGTATGCCCTGTTATGCTCACACAACTGCCTCTTGATCCATGTACAAAGTCCTCATGAGCACAGTGACAGGCTCTGGGATTCCCATTCTTCTCAAGGCTATCCTTAGTTTTTTATGATCCACACAGCCTTGGAATAGTCAATAAAACACAAGTAACCTTCTTTCTGGGAACCATGTTTTTGACTGATATTTTCAGTACAGTGTGAACTTCTTCCTTGAGTACCATTGGTTCTTGCTCAGATGCACCTCTTGAGATGGTTGAATATTGACCAGTTCTTTTTGGTATAGTGGCTCTGTGTATTCTTTTTTCTATGCTTCCTGTATCTTTAATATTGCACTTAGGCTTTACATTTTTTCTTGAGTTCTTTCAGTTTAAGATATGTTGAACACGTTCTTCCTTTTTGGTTTTCTAACCCTTAGGTTTCTGTACATTTCATTATTTTACTCTGTCTTCTTGCACTGCCCTTTGAAATTTTCTATTCAGCTCTTTGACTTCATCATTTCTTCCACTTGCCTTAGCTACTCTACACTTAAGAGCAAAGTTCAGAATTTCTTCTGACATCTACTTCCGATCTTTTCTTTCTTTCCTGCCATTTAATCACCTTTTGCTTTCTTCATGGATGATGTTCTTAATGTTAGCCCACAGATCATTAGTGTTCTTTCATTAGTGTTCAGTGTGTCAAATCTGTTCTTGAGATGTTCTCAAAATTTAGGTGGGATATCGTCAAGGTTGTATTTTGGCTCTCATGGACTTGTTTTAATTTTCTTCAGCTTCAGCCTAAACTTACATATGAGCAATTGATGGTCCACAGTCAGACCCTAGCTTGGCTGGTTTCAGCTGCTGATATTGAGTTTATCCAGCAACTCTTTCCACAGATTTAGCCATGTTGATTTTGGTGTATTCCACCTGTAGAAGTTAAGTTGTGTTGTTGGAAAAATAGATTTGCAATGAAGAAGTCGTTGGTCTTGCAAAATTCCATAATGCAGCCTCCAGGTTCATTGCTGTCACTAAGGCTGTGGTTTCCACCTTCTGTGCCTTCCTATTTGTTTCCAAGTTTTGCATTCTAATCACCAATAATTATCAATGCATCTTGATCATATGTGTGATCCATTTCAGACTGAAGTCATTAGTGGAATTCTTTCATTTCTGCATCTCCAGCTTTAGTAGTGGTTGGTGCATAAATTTGAGTAATAATTGTATTGACTGGATTAATAAGTTTTTATTGCACATAATCCACACATAATACAATTCAATAGTTTAATCATATGAAGAAGAGTTGTACAATCATTACCACAATCAATTTTAGGATATTTTCTTCTTTCTTGTACATATTTTTATTAGCTCCCTATTTCTCTCCAGCTTCTCCTGCCAGAGTCCCAAGAAATCATTAATCCAATTACTGTCCAGTTACTATAGAATTACTATCCTAGATTTCTTATACATGGAAAAACATACCAACTCCCCCCTAACTATAATAACAAAGTAAACCAGAGAAAAACCTCAATTGAAAAAGCCCACATGGAAGAAGCACACCAGCCTGTGTGGCCACGAGGTGTAGAAGGGATCAGGTATCAGGCATCAAAGAACAAAAAATCATATCAGTGGGTGGCCACCTTCATGATATGATTGCTGAAGACAAATGTGTGCATAAGCAAATGTGGTGAAGAAAGCTGATGGTGCCCGGCTATCAAAAGATATAGCACTTGGGGTCTTAAAGGCTTGAAGATAAACAAGCGGCCATCTAGCATGGAAGCAACAAATCCCACACTGAAGAAGCATATCAGCCTGTGTGACCACGAGGTATAGAAGGGGTCAGGTATCAGGCATCAAAGAACAAAAAATCATATAATTGTAAATGAGGGTGAGTGCATAGTGGAGACCCAAAGCTCATCTGTAGGCAACTGGACACCCCCTTACAGAAGGGTCTCAGGGAGGAGACAAGTCAGTCAGGGTGCAGGGTAGCAACGATGAAACACACAACTTTCCTCTAGTTCTTAAATGCTTCCTCCCCCCACTATCATGATCCCAATTCCACCTTACAAATCTGGCTAGACCAGAGGATGTACATTGGTACAGATAGGAACTGGAAACACAGGGAATGTAGGACAGACGATCTCTTCAGGACCAGGTGAGAGTGGCGATATTGAGAAAGTGGATGGAAGGTGGGATAGAATGGGGAAACCAATTACAAGGATCTACATATAACCTCCTCCCTGGGGGATTGACAACAGAGAAATGGGTGAAGGAAGACATCGAACAGTGTAATATATGACAACATTATAATAATTTATAAATTATCAAGGACTCATGAGGGAGGGGGGAGTGGGGAGGGAGGGGAAAAATGGGGAGCTGATATCAAGGGCTCAAGTAGAAAGCAAATGTTTTGAGAATGATGATAGGCAACAAATGTACAAATGTGCTTGACACAATGGATGGATGTATGGATTGGGATAGAGTTGTATGAGCCCCCAATAAAATGATTTTTTAAAAAGAAAGAAACTAATAAACCTTGAACAAATTAAAAATGGGTCCAAAAGGTGATCAACTGATAAGATGTTAAATTGTAACCAAACTATATCTACTATAATCGACTTTACAATGCTCTCTGTCTGATAGGTCTATACACATCCCTCTATCGTGGTCAGAGGGTATTCACTGGCGACTTCATCCATATGTGGACACTGCAAATGGATTCTCCACTGTTGTCCATAGCCTTTTGCAAACCAGATGCTCATAATTTAAGGTTTGTTACTGCTTCCTCCATCAGATTTGGATTTTATCATTTACAATCCTTGGATCACACAGGTTGGTGTGCTTCTTTCATGTGGAAGTCACCACAGTTTGACAAACTGACAGACAAGTGGTGGGCTATAAAAATGACAGCCCAGGAAACCCTATGGAGCAGTTCCACTCTATAACGTGTTGGGTCATCATTAATTGGAATGACCTTGATGGCATCAATTTGGGTTTAGGCTCGCCCTGTGAGCTACTGTGTGGTGTAACCAGTTAAGTGCTTGGTTGCTAACCAAATGTGGGTGGTTCAAAACCACCCAGAGATGCCTCAGAAGGAAGACCTGGGCATCCTCTGCAGGGGCACAGCCGTGCAAATCCATGGCTTGCAGTTCTACTATGTCAGATAAGGTTTGCCATGTGTCTGAATTAACTTGAAGACCTACTAGCCCTACTCAACACTGCCGTTATTTTTGCCTGGGACTTAAAAGACCTCACTCTCATACCCAGAGTACCTAGCATGGTGCCTGGCATCTAGAATAGCGTTTGGCAAACTTCTTCTGTAAAGATCAATTTTAGGTTTTCCTGGTCACTTTTGATCTCTGTTGTATATTCTCTCTGTGTCTGTGCATATGTGCGTGTGTGTGCTTGTTGTTGGGTGCCATTGAGTTGGTTCCAACTCACAGTAATCCTATGATCAACAGAACAAAACACTGTCCCGTCCATGGTATATTCACTTTAAAGTTCTGTTCATCTTCATTATTCAATTGTTTATTTGGTGGCTATTATGTCTTGGAAGAAGTGTGGCCAGAGTGTTCCTTAGAGGCAAGGATATCAAGAAGACTTTGTCTCATGTATGGTCTCACGAGTCTGTCAGGAAAGACTCGTCCTTGGAGAAGGACATCATGCGTGGCATAACATAGGGCCAACGAAAGAGAGGAAGGCCTCAGTGAGATGGCCTGACACAGGGGCTGCAGCAATGGGCTTAAGAACAGGAACAATTGTGAGGGTGGAGCAAGACAAGGTAGTGTTTCATTCTGTTTTGCATAGGGTTGCTATGGGTCAGAACTGACTCGATGTTGACCACCACCAACACCACTATGCGTGTCTAAAAACATAGTGAATTATATGTTGGACTGCTAACCAGAAAGTTGGCAGTTCCAAACCACCAGCTGCTCTTCAGGAGAAAGATGAGACTTTCTACTCTAAAGATTTGTCATCTTGGAAACCCACAGGAGCACTTTCACTCTATCCTATGGGATCTCCATGAGTCAGAAGTGACTTGATGGCCATGAGTTTGGAGTTTTTTTTATGAGCAGGTGAGAATCCCTAGTGATATAGGGAGTTACATATTGGGCTACTAACCACAAAGTTGATGGTTCAAACCTGCCAGCCATTCTCAGGGAGAAAGATGAGGCTTTCTATTCATGTAGAGTCTTGGAAAACCTAAGGTGTTTTGGTCCTATAGGGTCAATATAAGTCAGAATTTACTTTATGACAGCAAGTGAATGCACCAGGCATCTTTAATCTAAGCTCGTTTTACACAAAATCTTTAACATAAATGACTTTTGACACATCTCTTCGAGTGAACAAAGCACACAATTCTGTCTTCCTGGGGCTTGTATTACAGTGGGAAGGCCTAGATGGTCAAACCAGGCCAAGAATATAGTGGGCTTGATGGTCTGTGCTCTCGGGATAAATCCAGTAGGAAAGGGAGGTAAAGAAAAAGAGTTGCTAAGCAAAAATCTGAGCCCGCTGAGGGAATGAGGCCGGTATCTGATGGAAGTAAGGCCACGGGGGCAGCCCAGGCAGGGAGGGGTGCTTGTGCCCATGGTGTATGGGGAGCAGTACGAAGCCGGTGTGCCTGCAGCAGAGTGAGCAAGGGGGTAGCTGTAGGCGTGGCGATTGTAGAGGCTGCAGAAGGACAGATCCTGTGGGGCCTTGCAGGTGCTTTAATTTGAATGCATTTCCTATGTTCATTGCTGTGTCCTCAGGATCTAATAGAGCGCGTGGGCCGGTAAAACCCAAACCAAAAGAGGTCTAGCCAGGTGCCAGCGACTCTATATGTGTCTGTGTCGCACTGTGGCCCCTCGGGGCTTCCGGGTTGGATTTTTCAGAAGTGGATCATCATGTCTTTCTTCCAAGGCATGGGAAGACTCAAACTTGCAGCCTGGCTTTTAGCAGCAACCTGCACCACCCAGGGATGCTTCGCATGCAGACTTTTCAAATGAGTCACTGCCGTCGAGTTGATGCAGACAGAGACCCTGTGGGATGGAGGAGAAGCGGTCCATTGGGCTGACAAGGCTGTAACTCTACGGGCGCAGACCATCACCTTTCTCTTTTGCAGCACTCGGTGGACTCAAACCTCAGATCCTTTGTTCGTAGCTGAGGGTGTAACTAGTGCATTGTCAGGGCTACTGTAGATTCTCAATAGACATTTGTCAAAAAACAGTATATTTGGACCTTATCGAGAGCGTGGAATCTTGGCTAATTTAGATAGAATGGCGGGAAGTTGCTCCATGAATTGGTACTTTTTGTATACTTTTAAGCGTACAATTCAGAGGCATTAATTACATTTACCACATGGCACGACCATCCCAATTCTCTGTTTCCAAACAGATTTGCTCACTGCTCTGAGCAGAAACTTGGTGCCCTTTCAGCAATAAAACCCACTGCCTTCTCCCCAAGCCCAGGAAACAGAAACTTTGATAGGTTTCCTATACTTTAAAAATGTTACTTTCTCTTTGGGTTAGCGAGTCCTTCCTTGGGGTTTAATGCCTAGATTGTGTTGTAAGTGAACTGTTCTTCTAGACTGGCCTCAAACCCTGCCTCCTCTGTGGCGTGGGTGACTAGTTCACACTCCTGTTCAGTTGGGTTCCTGTTAGCATCTGCACCACAGGATGTGTCCTCGTGTTCTACATTCCTGCCGCTGGCTTCTTCTTTGACCATACAGTAAGGAAGTGATTATGTGAATAGTGACAATTGTACGGATAAACAAGTTGCATGTATAAGTTCAGAAAAGATCATTTAGGCAAATAACTGTCTCTGGAACCGAGAAAATAGGCTATATCATTTTAAAATGATCTTCTCTAGGGGTCACTTTGTGTTCCATGTCTGTGTTAGACTGGGTTCGCTAGAGGAGAAAAACCCGTGACACTTATGTATATACAAAGAAATTTATATCAAGAAATGACTCACAGCATAGCAGAAGTGGGCAAGTCCCATCCGGTTCAAGTCCGTGGATCAGAAGTTGAGTTAGAGGCTTCTCCTGACTCATGAAGCTCTGGGGGCTGACAAACCAGGAATCGGGATAATGAAGCAGAATGAAACAGCTGGTGGATTTAAAGATGAATGAATCTAAGGTAGTTCACTAATAACTCCTGGGATCAGCAGGCAATATGGCAGGAGGTCAATGAACCAGATGCAGGATTCAGAACTCGTAGAAATTACAAACTTTCCCACAGAGTCTGCTGAAAAAGGAGCAGGCCACACCCCTAAGGAGTCCTTTTTAAAAATTGTATAAGGGGCCTGACCTGTTCAAGGTTGCTGTACACCATCATAACTACTGGCTGATTCCCACCATGGAGTTGATTACATTGCATTAGATCACATCATGGGGGATTACTGCCTAACCACTGAGGACCCTGGCCAACCCAAATGGACAATATCCAACCATCACCATAGTCTGAGAAGGTGTTTGCTCTCTTGGGGAAACATATAGTGTGGTAGATAAGGCACCAGCCTGGGATTCAGAATTCTGGAACTTGAATTCCAGCTCCCAACCCACTTAGTTATGCTATCCTGGACAAATTTTTTAGCTTCTCTTCTGTCTCAGTTTTCTCATCTGTAAAACTGGGACAATATTTCTGAAGAATGTCATAAAAATTAAAAAAGATAATGTACAAAGGGGCTTCAAGAGTTTCTAGGAAAATGGAAGGTAAAGATAGTGGATTTTTTGCCACAAACTCTTTGAAACCTGCTCATATATGATAGTGCCTGTGTTTTGTAGTATGCACAGTGTTGAAACCATGAAAAACAAAAACCCTAGAAAATTTTGAGAAATGTATTAAGATACTATCTTTGTACTTTGACAATCTAACTTCCTCTCACCCTCAAAAAACTCACTGCCATCAAGTCGATTCTGACTCATAGTGACCCATGGGCAGAGTAGAACCGCCCCCCATGTGTTTCCGAGACCATAACTTTTTTTCCCCTCCACTTATGATGATGTTGTTTATTGGTCTTGGTGTGAGGAATTTTGTTTTCTTTCTTTTACATTTTACTGGGAGCTCTTATAGATAGCGTAACAATTCATAGTTCAATTAGATCAAGCATGATTGTCCAAGTGCTTTCAAATTTTCAAAACATCTTTCTTCTTGAACTTTTGGCTATCAACTCCCCTTTATGCCCCCCTCCCAGACCTTGCCCCCAATAGCCCTTGTTATTATATCATTATTATTAATTTGCTGCACCTTACACCATCCAATGTATCTGCTCACCTACCCAATTGTTATTCGTTCTCAAGCTGGGTCACTATTTCTGAAGGGTTTATCGGTCTTGGATTTCATTCACAAAGGATCTTAATTATGCAAATGAACATATGCAGGTTTCATCAGTGCTATATTGCATCCTGGATATATCATTTCTTCTGTGTGGCCCTTCTCTGAGGGACTGTCCAATTATCTTACAGGCGATTTGAATCTCCGCTTTGCTTGTTTTTGAACTTTGGATACCTATTCCTGTTGACACCTCATGATCACACTGGCTGGTGTGCTTCTTCCAGGTGGGCTTTGTTGCAATATGGCTGTTTATATAATTTCAAGCCTTTAAGATCCCAGCCTTTCAAGCCTTTTAATTGCCCGGCAACATCAGCTTTCTTCACCACATTTACGTATGCACCGATTTTGTTTTCAGTGGTCGTGTTGGGAAGACATCATACATTGCCACATTGTTAGAACAAACTGTTCTTGTACTGAGGTAAGATTTAAGTAGAGGCCCAATCGAGACTGTAACTCTTTTGTGAGTAAACAGTCCCATCTTTTTTCAGGGATCTATCATCCTATGAAGATAAAATTAGGAGTTCGGAGCAAGTGTCTAGAAATTTCTTTTGGTGAACTTTTGAAAGCCAGTGGGTAGGGTGGAGTATTTGGAGCAGACGAGCTGACTTGAGTAAAGCCCAGTGTAAGGACACTGTGGACTTACCTACTAGTCGTTAAAGGAGGCTGACTTTTCTTGTGAAGGAGACGTGCTCAGGCGTGAGCATTCCTTGGGGGACTGGCTGCTGCCATGTGCTGAAATGCCTGTAAGGAGATGGGGTTTTATCTCTAGTCCATGGGGAGGTGCTATAGTGGTGTGGTGGCGCCTGAACTTGTAACCTATGTAAACCAACTTCTCTTTCTGGCTTTTGCACTTTGCAATACTAAACTGTTTGAAGTTATCACACTTGGATAGTGGAACTGGGAACATTTACATGATACTGAAGGCTATTACCATGTTATACATAAGCAAGGGGTTTTTAGTGCTCACATCCTTGGGTATAAAGTTATATTTAAATTTCAACAAATCAAAGAAGAGCATGCTGGAGATGAAAGGAGAGTTAGCAGTGCCTCTTAATTTCAAGCCTTTGTTTTCGGTTGAGGCAACTGAAGCTAAAGAAGTTCACCTTGCCCAAGGGAGGTGAACCGAAAGCCCAAGGACAGGCTCTCCTCTCCTCTCTACTCATTTCCATCGAGTCAATCCTGACCGACTCGACTCACAGCGACCACACAGGAAGGGTAGAACTGCCTCTCTGAGTTTCCAAGGCTATAATTCTTTATGGGAAGAGAGAGCCTTGTTTTTTCCTGAGAAGCAGCTGGTGGTTTTGAACTGCTGACCTTGTGGTTAGCAGGCCAACTGGGGACTACTACACCACCAAGTTATAGCTGCTTTTTCTTGTCACATGTTCTGTCCCAGACATGGTGCCCTGCACCTCCTCTTTCCTTCACACTCACAGTACATCTGTACACCTGGATGAAGAAATGAAGACACAGATATATCAAAGGGCACACAGCTAATTATGTGCTGGGTTTTAAAAAAATGTACTTTTATGCATCTTAAGTCAAAGCCGGAGTTCTTATCACCACCCACATTGTGGCAGAGCTGGGAGTGGGGCCTTTGGCCAGTATCTGTTTCAAACCAGGCCAGCTATATCGTGTCTCCCCCCCACCATCACCCCAAGTGAATTGTTCGTATGATCTTCTTGTTTGGTGGAATGCACTGCAAGTTTCTTTTGGGGGGGGATTCTCTAGTGCATAATACATCTATTTGAAGAATATATCTATTTCTGCAGAGATCTTCTTGGAACATTATTTTTTGGGGGGCATTCTTTATTATGCCAGAGGCCCTAAACTTGACTCACACTGGGAGGCGTTCCTGTCTGGTCTCATTTTAGGATGAGTTGCTGTTCTCCTGAGTATTTGACCTGTGGGCTTGTTGTGGTGGTGTGTAGTTAATTGTGTGTCTGGTCAAGTTTCCATTTTGCACTGGTTATCAGAATGCTCAGCTTCTCAGAAAACCAAACCCACTGCCACCAAGTGAATTCCAACCCCACCCGTAGGGAGTCTGAGTCTGGTATAGTCTCGTTCCTATCTCAGTTTTAGGTTTGAAGTTCTACCTTTTCTCGTATGTTTACAGTTTATTTTTCCCTGACTGTGTTCAGAACAGCCAGAGGTATAAATAGCCAGGTAAAAAGAAACTGTAGGTCCTCGTTCAAGATCAAGATTTTTGGGAAGCCCCAGAATAGACTGAAGTTGGCACAGTATTTCTATCAGCCCTGGCATAAGGAGGAAGAAGCTTAGGAGTTATAAATTGTGTGACAGAGCAATTGCCCTGGGGATGCTGCGGAGCCCAGGAGGGGACATCTAGGAGCTGGAACCATTTCCCCGCTGCCCCGTCCAAATGAACTAGGGCTGTATCTATCCCACCTAATTAAGGAGTGCTTGAAAGCAGAGCCCTTTTCTTGATTTACAAACCCTCCTCCTCATCATTTACAGTGCGCTGATATGTGAAGGCAGGAAGGAGAGACTCTTAAGGGAAGATGGGTATTTCCTTAGATGACATTGGTGAGGGCAATTGTCACCTTCACACAAGCACCTCTGCTCAGATGGCTTGTTAAGAGTTTGGCGGCAGCAGACGGAATGCACCGAACTTATTGACAAAACGCTGAGCTATTATCCTTATTGGGGCAGGAATTCAAGGACAGCACATAGATCAGGTGAGCCCAGTGCCCTGGCTTCCAAATGGACGGGAAAGCAGGCATGCTGGTGGGTTCAATACATTGCACACGAAGAACACCGACTTCCTGCGTTCACTTATGCATTCGGCTAGCCATTCATTTATTTTCCAAACATATGTTGATTGAGCTTTTTGTGTAGACTCTCAGGACACAAGGACAAGCAAAATAGTCATGGCCTCTGCCTCATGTAGGCTGTCTGGGAGAGATACAAGAAATGTGGCTATCGGAGGGTGGGGTGGGAGGACTCCCAGGAACATAGAGGGAAAAGGATCATCTTGCTTTAAAAAGGGACAGGGTAAAAACGTGAAATCTCACTGTCTCCCAGTGGTTTGAAGATTGCTTTAAAAAAAAAAAAGGAACATCTCTCTTCTCAGGGTGGACAATTTGAAGCAGAAACTGCCTCCTTCCCCAGAAGTCTCATGTTCCCTGGGATTAAAAAAAGAGAGCGCAAGAAGGGCATCCTTCTCCTAATTTCTAATATTATTTCCAGATAATTTATGGAGCATTATCTCACTAAAATGGAACATATTTGTAATTAGTCTGTACGGCCCTGTGTTAGGTTGGGTTCTCCAGAGAAGACCAATGACACTGGTGTCTATTGTAGATAGAAATATATTTCTATCAAGAAATGGCTTACAGAGTTGAGAGGAAGCAGGTAAGTGCAGTCTGGTTCAAGTCAGGCTCCTCCTGACTCGAGGAAGCTCATGAACAGGAAGCAGGATGATTAAACAGAGGCAGCACAGGCTAGTGGATGCAGAAGTTCAAAGTCACCCGAATTAATCCCCTGATGGCTCCTGGGATCTGCAGGCAATGCAAGAGGACATTGAGGCATCAGATGCAAGGTTCAGCTCTGGCAGAAGGTGGAGGGTCAAAGAGAGGTCTACTCTGCTCAGTTTCTCCCTTTTATACATAAAAGATTCATGACACCAAAGAGGTGATCTCTACTCCTACCCTTACCCAGGAGTGCCTAGTTGACATGATTCCTAACCAGCACACACCCTTAGCAATAACCTACAGAATACATTGTTTCACAGAGCTGTCTGCAGCTGGTCCGTCCTCCTTGCGGATGCCAGTGCCTCAGGGGGACCATCACAACTCCTCACACCATGTTTCCTCAACCACCTTGACCTTCTTGACTACCCTGTGCACCCACATCAACACAGGTATACTCTGATACACCTCTGACCTTTTTTTAAAAACTTGAAATCTCAGACTCTTTTTCTTGTTTTTTTTGTGTGGATTAAATAGATGCCCCTCGAACCACATATAAAGGCACCTCCATCCAGAACCTGGGAATGTGACTTTATTTGGGAAAAGGCTCTTTGCCAGTGTCATTAGGTTAAGGGCTTTGTGAACATCTGAATTGTTCAATTGCAAGTCCAATGACAACCAGCCTTAAACAGAATGAAAAGGGAACATCTGAGCCCCAGAGGAGAGGCAATGTGAAGATGGAGACCAGGATTGGAATTAATATGGCCAAAGGTTGAGGAATGCTTGGAGCTCCCCAAAATGGAGTGACAAGGAAAGATTCTCCCCAAAGGCCGTTGGAAGGAATGGGGTTCTACTGACACCTTGATTTCCAACTTCTGGTCTCCAGAACTGTGACCGAACAAACTTCTGTTGTTTTTAAGCTTTGGATGACTTGAGGTATTGCATTGTTCTGAATCACCTTTTTCTTTTCTTTAAAAAAAATTTTTATTGGGGCTCGTACAATTCTTATCACAATCCATACATCCATCTATTGTGTCAAGAACATATGTACACTTGTTGCCATCATCATTCTCAAAACATTTGCCTTCTACTTGAAACCTTAATATCTGCTGCTCATTTTCCCCCCTCCCTCCCCACTACTCCCCACCTCATGAACCCTTCATCATTCATATATTATTATTATTTTGTCATATATTACACTGTCCGATGTTTCCCTCCACCTTCTCCTCTGCTGTCCCTCCCCCAGGGAGGAGGCTATACGTAGATTCTTGTAATCAGTTTCCCCTTTCTACCCCACATTCTCTCCACCTTCCAGGCATCGCAAATCTCACCACTGGTCCTGGAGGAGTCATCTGTCCTGGATTCCCTGTGTTTCCAGTTGCTATCTGTACCTATGTACATCCTCTGGTCTAGCCAGATTTATAAGGTAGAATTGGAATCATGATAGTGGTGGTGGTGGGTGGGGAGAAGCATTTAAGAACTAGAGGAAAGTTATATGTTTCATCGTTGCTAGCCTGCACCCTGATTGGCTCATCTCCTCCTCACAACCCTTCAGTAAGGGGTGTCTGGTTGGCTACCAATGGGCTTTGAGTCTCCACTCTGCACTCACCCACATTTTCAATGATATGATTTTTTGTTCCTTGATGATTTTTTTCTCTCTCTCAACTCTCTGACAGTCCTCTCCCTTTTACTCCTTCTCCTCCCACTTCCAAGGAGAAAGTTGCAATCTCCTTTCTCCTATTTCATCATGACACAACTTTGTAGAAGCTTACTATTTTTTGTATTTTATTTAATTTTTTATTTAAATCATTTTATTACAATGATTGTTATTACAGCTCTTATCACAATCCATCCATCCATCCATCCATCCATCCATCCATCCATCCATCCATCCATCCATCCATCCATCCATCCACTGTGTCAAGCACATTTATACATATGTTGCCATAATCATTTTCAAAACATTTTCTTTCTACTTGAGCCCTTGGTATCAGCTTTTCATTTCCCCCCCTCCCTCCCCCACCCTTAGATCTCCTTCCTCCTCCCTCCCTCTTGAACTCTTGATAATTTATATGGATTTTTTCATGTCTTATATCAACCTCTGCCTCCCTTCACCCACTTCCCCTTACCCTCCTGGTATAACTACTCTCATTATTGGTCCTGAGGGGTTTATTTATTATCTTTGTTTCCACCTCTTATCTGTACCAGTATGCATGATTTGGTCTAATCAGATTTGTAAGGTAAAATTGGGGTCATGATAGTAGTGGGAGGAAGCATTAAAGAACTAGAGGAAAGTTGTATGTTTCATCGATGCTATACTGAACCTTGAGTGGCTTGTCTCTTCCTTGTGATCTTTCACTTAGAGGATGTCTAATTGTCTACAGATGGGCTTTGGGTCTCCATTCCATACTCCTCCTCATTCACATTGATATAATTTTTTTGTACTGGGTCTTTGATGCCTGAAACCTGATCCCATTGACACCTCATGATCACACAAGCTGGTGTGCTTCTTCCATGTGGACTTTGTTGCTTCTCAGCTAGTGTGAGCTTACTATTTTTGTTATTACAATTATTATAGCATTACTTCTTAGCTCTGGTGGTGCTGTGGGTTAAGTGCCAGACTACTAACGTCAAGGTCAGGGTTTCAAACCATTAACTGCTCTGTGGGAGAAAGATGGTATTTTCTGCTCCTGTACAAATTTAACAGCCTCAAAAACCCTTATATAATTCCCAAAGTGGGTAATGCTGGAACAGTCCAGGGAGGGGGAGCAGGGGAAGAGGTGCAGAAAAAGCAGATACCTACACCTTATCATGGATGATGAGCTATAGTACAAATTTTTTTCATTGCCAGAGGGATACTGAATAATTTCTTTTTCTCAAAAATAATTTCCCCCAAAGGGGGAATTATTTGCTATGAGTAGGAATCAATTCTATGACAGTGAATTTGCTTTCATATCCATTGCTTGTCCGTGTCATTGTAAACTGATGACTTACTACCACTTCAGGATGGCTCCAGCTACACTGACCTCCCCATTTCAGAGCATCTCCAGCCACCCTGCCTTCTCCTTCACTCTGGAGTTTATCCTGATGCCAAGTCCTGCCCACCTGTCATGAGCACACTGCTTACCTAGTCCCTCTCCCTCTCTCTCTCTTAAAACTGGTGAAAATAGACACAGCAAACATTCACGTAATTCCAAATTTCTACAGGTATAATTCAGTGGCATTAATTCCACTTTTCATGCTGCTGTTATTGGTATCCTTTTCTGAATTCTTCCACCACCAGTAAAATAAACCGAACATCTCCTAAACAACCACTTCCTCACAAGCCCCAACTACTAATGATCTTTGTTTGCTATATGTTTGCTCATTTCATACTATTTTACTCTTTTTAAAGTTCATGTTTCTGCAACCCTATTTTAAACATTCATCTCTGCCCATTCCTCACTAGGCCCAACCTTGTCGCCATGTATATGCACCTTCTCACTCCAGTGGACTGCGAGTTCCTAAAGGGCAGTGTGTTCGTCCAGACTGACTAGAAAAACAAATTCATTGACACTCATGTATGTGTAAGAGAGTTTTACATCCAAGAGTAATTGTATATTAAGAAAACATACCAGCCCCATTCAGCTCAAGCCCCTAAGTCTGATCTTAGCCCATATGTCTGATACTAGTCCATAAATTCCTCTTTAGAATCATGCACCTATGCAATGATGTCGAATGCAGGTAGGTCATGGGCCAGTGGGTGGAAAGTCTTGTAGATTCAGTGGTGGTGGAAGCATTTCAGCACTAGCTGGTATGGGTCTCCACATGGTTCTTCTAGCTCCAGGGTTCTGGCCTCATCAGTGCGTCTCCATGTGTTTTGCCAACTGGAATATTGAGCAGAGAGAACGCACATGCGTGTGTGCATGGCCTCTGAGGAGGAAGACAGAAGGTCTCAGAATCCTCAGGAGAAAGTCAGTCCACACAGAGGTTCATTGACTATGGCCTGACGGACACGCTAGACTCCACCCCTTCACTCAAGTTGACAGGCGATTATGTAACTGCCGCAGGAAGACCATATCCCATTCATTTTGGGTCTCAAGTTTCTAACACAGATGCAAACATACAGAGGCTTGGTAAATGCCTGTTGACTGGCTGAAGAAATGAGTAGATAAATTACTACCTCAGCCTCCTTCAGACTGTCCAGGGATCCCCTGGACGACACATCCTTATTTATACACCTCTATTCTTGTAACAAACCTCTCATGCCCTGAGTTGAATTCGGTCTCCCAGAAAAGATGTTGAAGTCTTAACCCCTCGTCTCTGTGAATACTACCTTGTTTGGAAATAAGATCCTTGACAATGTTATCGGTTGGGTTAACATCACGCTAATCGAGGATGACTGATGTCCTTATGAACTTGGAGAAGATGCAGAGACAAGGGAGACTAAAGAAGAAGGCTAGGTGATATTGGAACCCAGGGGCTCCTGGGACCCCATTAGCTGGGGCAGGGACATGAGACAGATTCTCCTCAAACCCTCAGAAGGCATCAACCCCCTGGTCTCCCCAGAACTGTGATATAAAGAATTCTGTTCTACATGCTACTCAGCTGATGGTATTTTGTTACCTTCGTCTTGGAAACTAAAAACCAAGACAAAACTCACTGCCATCAAGTTGATGCCAACTCATAGTGACCTTATAGGACAGGGTGGACCTGCCCCCTATGTTTTTGAAACCATAACTCGTTACAAGAATAGAAAGCCTTGCCTTTCTCCCATGGAGGAGCTGATGGTTTCAAACTGCTGGCCTTGGGATTAGCAGTCCAAGGCAGAACCACCCTACACTCAGGGCTCCTTAGTAACTAAGACACGTAGTTTTATTCCTATTTTATAGTTGGGGAAAGAAAGCCCTGATACTCAGACAGGTTAAGGAGCTCATAAGCTCACACAACACACGTGAGAAAATGGCAGAGTGAGGATTTCCATGTATTCGCATCTGTTATGTGGTGTTCCCTATGGGGGCAATAGTGGGAAATGATGTTGGATTAGAAAAGGCCACATTGTGCAGGACATTGAGAGCCAGGCGAAGACGTTTGGACTTGACCTTGTTAGAAGGAGTCTTCGAGATACGGAGGATTTCAATAATTCATACTTCCTTGGGTTATTTTGAGAGTCCAAAGCAACACCCCATATAAAGGACCTAAATGGAAGCTTGGCTCACTGCACGGTCTCAAAAGTGGCAACGGGGGGCGCTCTTCTTTGCACTCTGTCTGCACACGCTTTTCCTCTCCGGTCAACGCAAAACTTCTTGAGCAGACAGCCCATGCTTGATGCAGTTTTCTCTATTCCTTCTTGCTATTTTCTTGATAAAGACCCGCGCTTGCGGCAGTGGGTCGACGGGTGATCCTGGAAGCTGGCAGGCTGCGAGTGGGCGCCCTCTCTGCCACTCTGTGAGGCTGTAGACATGCAGGCCAGCCTTTCTGACTCACCAGCAACCGGAACTCAATCACAGCAACTACCCCACGGGATGGACAAATCCGTCTTAGAAGAAATACGGCCTGCAGGTTACTTGAAAGCCAGGGTAGTGGGACATCACATCACTTACTTTGGGCATGTCCTCAGAAAAGATCAATCACCGCAAAAGGGCATGTTGGGTCCGGAGTCAGCAAAAATGAGGGAAACCTTCGGTGAGATGTATTGGCAAATGGCTGCAACACTGTCTCAATGCACGCACCATCTGTTGTAAGCTCCTACGCTTCAACGCAGCACCGACCGTGACGATGGCTGAGGACCCCGCGGTGCTCCGTTCTTCACCCCGAGTCAGATCCAACTTGTTGGCCGCTAACAAGAACAGGACACCACCACATAGTACAGAAGCCTGAACACTGTACATCCCACAGGGCTTTTGAGTAAATGGTAATAGTACAATTTGCATTCAGATGTTTACCTTGGAGACTTTTGCTTTGTGAGATCTTTTCAGAAACCAGTATGAAAACAGCTTCATTTCTCTCCAGGACTTATGCTTGGTCATAGCTATGGACTATATGGTATATATATATTCTATAGTCTGCCAGGAAATTAAAAATCAAACCTGAAGCTTCATTACAGTAGCTGTATAGACCCTTCTCTTTCCTTCCTGTCTTTCTTCTTACTGCTTCCCTCCCTCCTTCCTTCCCTCCCTCCCTTCCTTTTGTCGTGGAGGTGAAATTCATAGAACATAAAACCAGCCATTGCAAAGTGAACAATACCGTGGCATTTAGTGTGGGCACACTCAGTGCAGTCAGCACTCCCAGGTAGTTCTAAAACCTGGTGAGCATCTGTGTTAGTCTGGGTACTTTAGAGAAACAAATCCACAGAAACTCACGTATAAGAGAAAGTTTTATATAAAGGTTAAGTGCACATCAAGAAAACATCCCAACCCAGTGCTGCCCAAGCCCACAAGTCCAGTGCTAGCCCATATGTCTGACACCAATCGACCAAGTCCTCCCCCATCTCACAAAGCACACACTATGACACTGACTGCAGGAGGAAAGCTGAATCAGTGAATGTGGCAGCATCTCAGTGCTGGCAGGTGTCTCCACACGGCTGCTCCAGCACCCAGGGCTGCATTGGGCTAGGTCCATGTGGCTTCACCTTGGGAATGTCTTGCAGGAAGTCAGCCTTGCAAACTGAAGCAGGGACCAGTTAAGGCAGCTGCACCCTGGTGCGACTATCACAAAGCAAGAGACCCGAGAACTAGAAAAGCGAGGCTCACTGGGCCATTTATCCCTCCACCCTTCAATTAACCCCACATGTGTCTATCCGCCAGGTTGGCACAATAAACATTAACCATCTCAGCAGCCCAAAAGGAAGTCTCAGGCCCACGAAGCAGTTGCTCCCTCAGTGACCGATGTGCGTCTCGTCTCTATGTATTCACTTACTGGGAATATTTTGTAAACTGGAACCCTAGAAAATGTGACCCTCTGTGTTTGCCCTCTTTGCTAGCATGTTTTCAAGGTCCGTCCTCGGGGCGGCAGGTATCTATCAGAACTTCCTTCTTTTTCATGGCTGAATTACGTCCCACTGTGTGTTAGCGGGCAGACCACAGGTGGTTCATGCATTCATCCTTTGACGGGCATTCCGACTTCTTTCCACTTTCTGTCACTTTCGAGGGTGCTGCAATGAACACGTGGCTCATGTGCAAGGGGTCTTCCAAAAGTTCATGGAAAAAATAACATTACATTTGCATTCCATCTTTCCACAAATATTTTGAAACCCCTTATATTTTTTGGAGATCAGCTATTAATTCTTTTTTTGGGGGTTATATATACCTATAAGTGAAATTGCTGGGTCTAATTCTATATTTAATATTTTGTGGAACCACCAAGCTGTTGGCCCTCTATTGATTTTTAAATGTTTTCTTTCTACTTTTTTCTTATTGTGTTCCCATGTTCCACCCTACTTCTCCGTTTCACTGATTTTGTAAGCAACCGTCATAAGCTGCCTCCTAGGACTTCTCTTTAAATTGCTCTTTTTCATCTTTTTCCTGACCAGGAACCACTTTTGAATTCCCTCTCTAGAGAATTCTACATGCATGTCCAATTCCCACCCCCATACATAATTTGCAGACAAGATGAGGACATGCCTGGACTTTCTAAAGTGCATTCCAACTCAGAGCCCCTGATTTTGATTTGTGGTCGGCTACCGGGCAGTGGATTTTCTATTCAAGGAGATACCACATGACAAAAGATGCCCCCCGCCCCCTGGGGCTTTCTTGGGCTGGACTCTTCACTGGAGCAGATCGCCTTGTTTTTCTCTGGGGGAACCACTGCACGGGTTTTAACTGCCACCAATCAGCTAGCAGGTGATCATGATTAACCACCGGGACTCATTATTGATGATGATAAGTAACAAACCAATGAAGAAGGAGGGAGTGGGACTGGAATTGGAGTGATGCCGAATCCTTTGGACATTGCACGAAACCCCTAGGTCATCTGAGGTGACCACCGCCCAGTGCTGGACTCTGTGCTCCCACGGAGTCCTCAGTGCTGTTGAGACACTTACTCCCAGAGCCCCATGTCTCAGTGGAAGGTGCATTTCCTGCACAACACCCCACATCACACGCTGCAAGGCAACATCTTTACTTCTCAGCCCTTAAAATTTCTCTTTCTTACCGGTCTTGGACTTTTTTTGGTCATTGTCTCCAACTTCTTAATTCTCCCCTGGCAGTTCAGCAGTCTCTCCTACAATCGCCTGAAGGTATGCCCGCTTTCTCTTCATCTCAGCAGTTGGCTGTCAGTTCTGTACGTGATTCCTCCAAGGTTGTCTTCAGCAGGATCTTGGCTGCCAGCTTCCTCCACCTTCTGTCAAGTTAAAAGGCTTCAGAATACCAAACCACACCAAACTCACTGCTGTCAAGCCCAACCCATTTCATAGTGATTCTATAGGACCGAGCAGAATTGCCCTGTGGGCTTCTGAGACAAAATCTTTATGGGAGAAGAAAGTCTCATCTCTCTCCTGGGATCCACTGATGGTTTCAAACTGCTGACCTCATGGTTAGCAGCCCAAGGCATGACCCATGACACCACCTGGGCTTGATAATAAGATATTGCCAATCTGCATAAGCCCAATGAAGATCCTGTTTTCCATGAACATTCACTCAGCTGCTGCCAAGTTAAGCTTCCCCACCAGTGTCTGTATCCTGTTGAAATTTATGAGTAGAAATAGAGGGATAATCAATATAGGCTTTCCCGGTCAACCACCTTCAATGCCTCCCTATTAAATTCCTAACTCCTGACTTGCCATGTTCTGATCTCTTTCTTTTTCTCATATATATATATATATATATTTACTTGATCCTGTGAATATATATCTATAGCTAACTCCCCTACCAGAACCCTGTGCTCATGCCAGACTGTCTACTTAACTGTTTGCCAAACTCACTTTGGGCTTCCACCTTTTTGCTTTCATCCATTCAGCAGCACACCTTGGGAACAGGCACCAGTGATAAAATAGTGAGCAAGACAGATCCAGTCCACTGCTGCATTTGCAGTGTTTTCTCTTGCGGTCCCATCCCTTTAAATCGGTTGCCTCTGAGTTGACTCTGATTCATAGCAACCTTGTGTGTTTCAGAGGGTAACTGTGGTCTGAAGAGCTGTCAATGGCTGATTTTCAGAAAGAGATCATCAGGCCTCGAACCTGGATGGGCTTGAACCTCCAACCTCACAGCACCTGAAGGAGTTAGCCACTTTCACTATACAGGGGCTTTTCCTATTCCTTTGATATTATTGTGTGCCTTCAAGTAGATTCTGACTCATAGTGACCCTATGGGCCAGCGTGGAACTCCCCTATAAGGTTTCTTAGGCACTGGCTGCACAGTGGCTTAAAGCATTGGCTGTGAACATAAAGGTTTACAGGAAAAGGCTATGCCAGTCTGCGCTCATAAAGATTACAGCCTTGGAAACCCACAGAGGCAGTTCTACTCTGGCCTACAGGGTTACAATGAGTCAGAATTGAATCGAGAGCAACATGCTTGGACTTTTTTTGTATTTTTGCTTTTAATCTGCAGTAGAAGAGTCCTGATGGCATAGACTCCTGCTGCTTGGGAGCAAGAAGAGGCTTTTGGACTCCTATGAAGACTTATGATCTCATGCCCTCCTGGATACCCTCCTGAAGAGAACCTTGAACACATGAGTGCTACAGCAATGTGGGGGAAAGAAAGCAGATGGTGCCCAGCTATCAGAAAGAATAGTGTCTGGGCTCTCAAAGGCTTATCTTAAAACAAGCAACCTTAAGTGGCCAAACCAAAAACCAAACACTGCCATTGAGTTGATGCCAAGTCATGTGGACCCTACAATACAGGGTAGAACTGCACCTGTGAATTTCTGAGACTGTAACTCTTTTGGCGAGTAGAAAGCTCCATCTTCAACTAAATCGACATGGAAAAAGCACAGCAGCCTGTGTCATCTAAGGATTGTAAATAATAAAATCCAAATCCAGAGGAGGGAATGGTATCAGAGCTTAAATCCTAAACATCTGGTTTTCAGAAGGTTATGGATAACAATGAAACCCAAAATCTATTTGCAGGGCCCTCACGAGGATTAAGCCTCTGGGGAATCCTCTCTGACCAGGGATGTGAATACTTTCACTATCTGCCATAGTTGATTATGGCAGATACAGTCAGGTTAAAATGTAACACTTTATTATTTGATCTCCCTTTGACCCATTTATAATTTGTTCCAGTTTTCAGTATTTTCTGCTTTTTTGGGGTGGGGGGGATGGAGGGTTCTCTCTTGTTGTTGTTCTTTTGCTTGTTTGTTTCTTGTTTCTTTTATCTATAAAAATATCCGCACGTTTTTCTGCATGGAGACCGTACCTTCTGCAGAGAGACAGTAACTTGATTAATAATGACCCAGGGGCATGGCAGAGAAGGCTGGGGGGAACTGGGGAGCTAAAACCATGACGACAAGAAGAAGACAACCTTCTGAAATTGATCATGGTGATGCTTGCACAACCTTTCTTACTATGATCGAACTATTGAATTGCAGGACAGGCGAATTACATGCCAATAAAACTATTAAAAAAATTAGTTCCCAAACCCACAGGGCCAGTTCTGCTCTGTTCTATAGGGTCATTATGAGTCAGAACAACTTGGTGGCAGTGAGCTTGTTTTGGGGTTTGGAATAGATTACCAGGCCTTTTTTTCCTAAATGCCCACTTGATGGATTTGAAATACCAACTTTCTGATTAGCAACTGAGTGCTTCTCCAGTGTACATCAGAAAATCTTTCCTGCCTTAGTGTTTTTAAATTCTCTCCATCCACTAAAGCCTCACTAAAATCTCCCTCATTCCTAATCACACCTGGCTGACACAACCTCTCTGCCTTACATTCATGTTTACTTTTTTGATTGTGCATGATGAGGTTACCTGTCACTAGGCATCTGGACTTGAACCTGCACATCTGGTCTCTGGGGCTGGATCTAAGTTCCTGAAAGTGTGATGTCTTCTGCTACTTCTTTCACCCTATGGGGGCCCTCACACAGAGCATTAGCCCAATAAGTGCACTGAATTTATTTCTGCAGCTCGACTTTTCTGAAAGGAACCACAAGTCATCATGTGTAACAGTTAACATCAGCCAGCTCCCAGGCTGCAGAGGTGTGTGGTCTGTTTCTGATGCTTCTCTGGGCACTTCTGACCACCATTCCCGTTTCCAGACTACTGGGTGGTATTGTTGCTGGCTGCCACCCGGTCAACTGCAACTCAGGGTCAGAGAGAACTGAGCTCCATCGGACACTCTTGACTCTAATTCTGACGGAGGCGGACCGCCAGACCTTTCTTCTGTGGCACTATTGTGGGGTAGCCAAGTACAGATCCTCTGCACCATCCCGGACCTCGGCTAACTATGGAGCCGAGGCTAAATAGTGGCGAAACTGAATGATACTTTCTTGGAATTGGAAAGGAAAATTAAAAGGGGCAGCTTTGACAGTGCTTCCCACGCTTCTCACGGCTCACCTTGCAGCCACCTCTCCGGGATGCGTGAGGCGGGTGGGGCTGTGTCAAGCCTCAAAGCCAACAGGAGGAGGCGTTCCCGGGCTCAGATGAAGAAATCTGCAAAATTAGGAAATAATGTTTGTGCCATTTCTGGAGGCCCTGGACAGGCTCGGTTCACCTCCAAGTGATTTACCTGTGGCTCTCGATGATTATTTACTTGGCGGTTCAGTTCAAGACAATCACAGGAATGTACGGCCCATAAATTAGAATAGCCATGAAACACAGGCTGCCTTTATGTCGAAACATAACTTTTGCAGGGTTTTTTTTTAAACAAAAGGGAGATGCATTTAATATACAGACTCACAGTGATCACTCGCCTCTTCCGGACTCCGTTTAAACGTGAGAGCTCAGATCGGGGCTCCTGCCTGCCCGAGGGCTTTGCCCTTGTGGAGAGAGCCTGGTGGGCTTCTGGTGCCCCCCTGCTCCCCCTTGGTTTTGCTGCCCTCAAAGGCTCCAGGGTTTGGAGGCTTCCCACAGCAGGTGGACCGAAGTGGGGTGGACTGCGGTGTAGGGATAAGAGCATGTTCCTATAACTGGGGCGCACTGGCTCTGGTCCCAGGTTCCACCCACACCAGCACTACCTGGGACAGGTGACCTCATCGAGTGTGTCTGTGAAAAGGGACTGCTGGTAGCTCCTTCACAGAATGACAGAGAGGAATAGAGGTCGGAAGAAGAGCTGACTTACTATGACAGCGGGGTCATAGCGCCCCGGACTCTGGGGGAGGGAAGAAGTCTAGAGCTGAGCATGCGGGGCAAATCCGTCAAAGGGAGAGTTACGATGGAACATCAGAAGGTGGTGGTGATGGGAGTGGGAGAGCAGGGGAGAGCCGGAGTTGGGAATTTGACCAAGTCAGAAGGACAACTCCAGGTGATCCAGAGCACTAGGTTTGTGTTTGGCTGCTGATCTGAAAGTTGGCAGTTCGAACCCACCTTTGGGCACTATGGAAGAAACGGGGCTGGAGATGTGCTTCTGTCACGTTGACAGCCAAGCAGGCCCTCCCTGTGGAGCAGTTCTGCCTGCTCGCAGTGAATATCTCCCCAGTCACAGGTCAGCCAGAAACAAAATCAACAGCTGATAGCACCCGTTCCTTGAGGGAAAGTGTGTGGGCGGGTCCGAAATGCTGCCTGAGGTCTGCACCAAACATGCTGAGTAGGAGATGTGTTCTGGTGGCTGGCTGGAGCCATCTAGAACCATTGCTTCTGTTCCCACCAGAGATGGGAGCCTTCTAGGGCAGTGACCCTGGCCTTCACTACTTGGGGTTGACTCCTCACTTGGCCTTTGCTTCAATCATGGGCAAGCTACTTGACCTCTCTTTGTACTTCAGGTTGTTTGTTTCCACTGAAAACTGACAGTGCCTATCTCACCTGTAAGTGATTTGTAAATTAACTAGGGTCTGTAAAGCACCGAGAACAGTTCCTGGCACCTAAACCCCCAAACTCTGCCTAGCTGTTGAGCTGATTCTGACTCAAGGTATCCCTCTATGTTACTGAGTATGAACGGTACCATAGAATTTACTTGATCCCTAAGGAATCAGATTGCCAGGCCTTTATTCTGTGATGCAGCTAGGGTATTAAAATAGTCAGCCTTTCGCTTAGAGGCCGAGAGGAAACCATTTGGACCACCCAAGGATCTCTTGGCACACAAGTATGGAAAAAGTCTTTGCTATTTTTCATATGATTTGCCCCATCATTCATTCAACAAATGTCAGGATTGGACACTGAGCTGGGCACCGGCAAAGCAGCTGGGACCGGCTGACTCAGTGGCTGGTCTCAAGGGACTGGAAACCTAGCACCCAAGTGTTTCCTCTTGTCAATTGCTCAGCCGACAACAGACGTTGGTTTGCAGGTTGGCGATGTGGACTCCAGCCTCTTCCTCAAGCTTCGTTTCTTTCTTGCCATAGCTGCTCCTCTAGACAGCATGTCATTGAGGATTGTTGGGACATGCTATAAAAAGCATACAGAATTGAGGGTACTCAATCAATGCTGAGTAATAGCAGGAGAAATGTATAATGTATAAACAGATTATGTTGGGGTCTAAGCGTTCCTTCACCTCATTAATATAGATGGAGCTGGCTTTCCTGGCATTGCTTCCTGATGCCCAGTGTCCTCCAAGGAGGGAGCAGGCTCCGCAGAGTCTGCCCATGGGCTGGCATGGCTTGGAAGCCAAGCAGGTATCATCTTCATGATTTGAAATGGCTTCCTTTCACATGACCTTAATCCTCAATACAGTCCTGTGCATTAGGTTGCATTGACCTCTCTTTAGGTCTGAAGAAACCACGCCAGAGACGCTTCATAATTTGCTGCAGTCTACCTAGTACAGCTGGGATTTGAACTTGGTCCACAGCTGCAGGTGGACCCTACCGTGTCCCGGGTTAACAAATCCCTCCCAACCTCCAATCAACACGTTCAAGGGGGAGGTCATAAAAACAACAACATCCATTTCTAGGACGCCTCAAAGTCTTCTGGGCAGAATGCCCTGTTTCATACACTTGAGTTGCTGACCACCCTTTTAACGCTCTTACTTAGGCCCTGCTTAGTCTCAGCGGCTCTTAAATTCTGCTCTTGCGCCTCCGCCCAGTGATTGGTCATGAAATAGATGCGCAATGAGTATTTGACCAACGAGTGAACACATGAGTATCACGATATCTGCGTACCCTTTATAGTAGCCCAATTTAGTGATGATCATGTGTTTTCTCATTGGTCCATTATTGAACACATGATCATCTCTAAATTTGGCTACTATAACATAGTATCGAAGAGTCCTGGTGGGGTAGTGGACACCTTGGGCGCTAACCACATGGTCAGCGGTTTAAAAACATCGGCTGCTCCCTGGGAGAACGCTAAGGCTTTCTACTCCTGCGAAGAGTTAAGGTCTTGGTAACTCACAGGGGCAGGTCTACCCTGTCCTGTAGTGTCACCATGGCTTGGAATCGACTCTAGGGTAGTAAGTTGTTTTTGTTTGTTTTTTTATCTATTACAAAATGGATGCTTGATTCTTATTTGTTCAGTGTCTCTGCAGAATTAATGAGCGAGTCATCCGACTTGACGGTCATCATTCTTGCCGATTTTACTAGGGGGAAAAAAGAATTAGTCACGTAGACAGCCATACAGACTCTTTTTATCATGCTAATAAAAAAGAAGGAAAAAATGTGGAGAAAAGCGTCCGTGGGCCTTCCTAGAGCCGGCCTTAAGAGAACACCCTCCCCAGCAGCCTCAGTCCCATCCGGATCAGCCCCATCCCGATTATTCCTTCAGGTTATCCTGGTGGAATCTGGCCCAATGTCCTTTTCATACCGCTGAGGGGACGTGCCTTGAAACTACCTGCCTTTGAAGACATTGGGCGGAAGGTAGCATTTAAAAGCACCCGAAGTGCTTTCCGCCTGGTAACGCAAAACCCAAACACTCGCTAAATGGCTGCTTTGGGCCCAGGGACACAGAGGGCCAGGGCCACGCACCGGGTGGAGGACTCTCTGGGGGCCTGGCTTGGCCCATGTCTAAAACAGGGCCTGGATTGTTTCTGGCGATGGGTCTGGATGAACGCTGGTTCCCCTGGCGTGTGTACTATTAAGCCCGGGCTTAATTTCTGTTATCGATGTTCTACTTCTCCACACAGACAAGCATATGAGTGAGTTTACCCACAAGTGCACATTTCCAGAGGAAGCTGTTGCTTTTTTGGCTACAGTAATTGCTGCAAGAAAAGCACCAGGAATTTTCCAGATAACATATTGTTTCTCCATAACAGCTTCAAACTTTTACCCGGATGCTTAGTTTTCTTCTGCTTTATAGCAGAACAAACTCCCCATTTTTCATAGGACCTGATGTATATTGTGCTTTTGACTAGTCCATAACTCAGACGAAAGCGTACAGGCTCTCTCCTCTACTCGGTGTTCGCAGGCAGGCGCGCGCCCCTGCAAGCTGCCGCACCAGAGCGAGAAAGAGGTAGAGACAATTTATGATTCAGTGACATAGGCAGAAGGTGTGATTTATCGTTTAATTTGCTGTCGTAATGGACAGAGGATAATAACATGTAAAATATTAATCAATGTGTAGCAACAGCAGACATCATTTGCTAAGCTTGTTATCTGCTGCTCTGGCCCTGACAGTGAACAATTAAACTGACATCCGAAACACAAGAGCGGATGCGCGAGGCAACGCCCGGACAAAACCCGCAGAAGCAGCCCAAGGCCACGGAAAATTAACAAATAAAGACGCCGAGATATTTTCATAATTTATCTTGCGCTCTGATTTTGTGTGGCTCCGCTGGGCTTGGCTGGCCGCCTGCTTCAGCCCCACAGCCCGCCGCTCTAAAAGGTTACACGCTTTTGGAGGAAGGTGCGCTGCGTGGTGGCGTTTGTAAGCCTGGGAAGCCATTTCTCCCGCTTTGCATCTCTGCAGGCCCTCTGTTTGTGTGTTCTTGAGCAAGGATTGCCTAAATGGTGCGTCGTTCCTGGATCTGAAAGAGCCAGCTCAGGAAGGACGGATTGAGAAAGGGAGCCTGTGGAGAGGTGTGGATGCAGAATGGAGGGCAGAGAGGGCACCCCCCCTACCCCCGCCCCTGCAAATAACGATTTCCCACCCTCCCCCACTTCCTTCCAAAAGGGTATTTTAAAAATTACCTGACAATATTATCTTGGGCAACGCAAATGGTTAAAGAGAAATAGCTGAAAAACAGAGCGTTGGTGTCTTCTCAGCTGCAAATGGTAAAAACTCCCTTTATCCATTTTATTAAAATTGAACTTTGTTATATCACAGAAAGGTTACTTCACCTTTAAATCACTGCTCACGTCAGCCTTAAAACGGGTAAAATATAGAATTGAATCCCTTAGTGTTTAGCTGGAATATCCAGGATGATGAGCCTCTTTTTTCCTTCTTTTTTTTTTAAACCGAAGGGAAAGTTACACAATAGGGGAAGCGGTGGGTTCTGTCATTCTCCGTTGAATCTATTTTGAAAGTGGCTGCTTGTTTTTTTATAAATTCCATCAGCCATCCCTCTGCCAAGGGCTACGGAGGCAAGCAAGGCGCTCTCCCAGCAGATCTATGGAAGGTCAGCGCGGGAGATGAGCAAAGCAGGGCAGGCTTAACAAGAGACTTTCAAAAATTCAATTACAGCCAAAGAAATTAATAAATCCTTTCTGTTGGTATGGAACAAGAATTTGTCAACCTGTCCATTTTTCAGCATCTCCCCCTGACCCCGGTCAATTACATTGCTTGTAAATAGTTTTTATACATGTTCAAATAATTGCTCATCCTAATGTGCAGTGATCTGTATTCGTCATGCTCTGAAGCGCCAGCCCATCTCTACGCCGCCACCAGGACCCATTACTCGGCTGTAAGTGAAATTGAAATTGAAGTTATAATTGATATCGGGGCCCATCACCATAATGGGTTCATCATAGCGCCATCTAAAATATTAATTTTCTAATTATGGATAAATGATCAGACAAGCTGAGCCAGGGCTCGCAATGGAGCCCCTGGGAATTGGCGCTTGCTGGATGGGAGGACAGGGCCTTGTAAAGCCTACAAATCTTTTACTATTCTCTGCTGCAGCACAGCGAGATTCAATTCTCTCAGATAATAGGTAAATAATAGTTAAGGATCAGGCTGTTAGGCTCAATTTTCTCTCTTTGTCTCTCTTTTTTTTTCCAACCCGGTTTCATAATTTAAAGTAATGCCATGACTGTAACCATTCCAAATTCATTTGTCAAAGAGCCTGGAACGTCATTTAATTTTAATCACGATAACAAGACAATGTGTTAATAATTCCAGGTCGGAGGAAGGGATTTGAAAACTTGTTTACCTGTTTACTCTCTCTTACCATATGCAAGAAGAATTTATGAGCCGGCCTCATTTTTCTCTGCAGCCAAAGACATGTTGGGTAGATTCTCGGGGGAGGTGGGGGAGTCAGGGTGGGTGGGGGGGCAGGGACTGGGAGTTCGCAGATAAGTTTACATGGCTTGTGGGCCTGGGTGTCAACAGCCTGGGTTCCTGCCTGGGCACACTCAGAGCGCCACAGGGTTCATTTTGCGGGCAGTGTGGACATCCTGCCCTGAGACCCGGAAACCAGCAAGTGACTTTTCTGATGCCTGGAGGAAGAGTGTACAACGCAGTATACATTCGTGAAGAGAATCTGAAATTGCTGCGGATGTTAATATCATAAAATTAAACATTGTTTTCGGGAATCTGGGTTTCGATTTTATGTAGTAATTCTTTCAGCTAATTGTTTTCCTGCACCCTGATCCCATAATTAGGGCCTGACTAATTATCTAATTACTAAGTAGCAGAAGGGCAGGTTGATGGCGACATTTTCGCCATCTTTCAAAGCCTCGTTATCCTTGTTGAAAGTCACCGTTTCCTCTCTGGCTGCAGGCAGCTGCGGCAGACCCAAATGTCTGCTCACCTTCCACATTTGTCAACCTGTTCATTACACTGCTGAATCTGACACATCAGAAATGTCCCTGTGACAGGAAAGTTTATCCTGGAATGAAAACTGAAGCAAAAGAAAGAAAACCAAAGAAAGATGAAAGTGTAATTTATATTCTCAGATTTGCAATTGTAGTCTGTCTTAAAGACAGGAACTACGTCAGGTCTGGAGGAGCTGGGGATGCTGCCTCCGAAGCCTGGGGGGGTTGCCAGAGCCCTAGCAGGGCTCACCGGGCCTGCTTCACTTCACAACCCAGTGGGACTTCCAGACTCCCAGTGGCTGTCACTCTGGGCTGGTGGACCACTGGAGAGTCTGCCCTGGGGCACAACGGAGTGGAGTTCACACATCTTGGGAGAAATAGGCCCATAAACTCCAAGAGGCTACAAGACCCTTGGTATGTAGCTTCCACAAACATCAGGTTACCAACACACTGGTTAATCAATAGCCCATTTTTGTTTAATCTCTGGGGCTTAACATTTAACACTTGACACCTTTTGTCCCCTTTTCCAGGTTCACTGTGCTTGGAAAGTCAGCCATCTCTCTCTCTCTCTCTCTCTCTCTCTCTCTCTCTCTCTCTCTCTCTCTCTCTCTCTCTCTCTCTCTCTCTCTCTCTCTCTCTTTCTCTAAGGTAGCAGAGGATTGGGAGTGGGGGAAGGGAAGCAAGCGTATCTTTCTGTTGACCTGAAAAAGAGGTGGGCATCCCTGCCGTGTTTCCCTCACATTGCCACCTGCTTTGCCCCTGGCTCCTCACAGCCTCCAAAGGCAAAGCCTTACGAGACTACTAGAGCCACTCGGGCAAGCAGCACACACCTAACTGGAGTCATAATTGTAGAATCATTATCAATTAGAACCCCAACCAAATATGATTGTCTGTTCAATTGGCCCGGCTGAGATAAATGTATGTTTTCACAATAAATGTATCTGTCAAGATTTTTTTTTAATGCTCTAAGCCGGATTTTCATTAATGAAGGAAGTATTAATTTAAATTAAGCACGCAGAGATCTTTATTAGTAAAGTCATCAGGAACAAATAAGCTGGTTAATCAGTTTATATCTCCATATATATCTTTCAGAATCAATGTTTCCAATTGAGACCATTGCCAAGTGGTTAGAATCAGGCAGAAAGAACACTGGCATGAAATACATTTCATTTGCTAGGCGGAGATCTGCCGGAGCCCTATTGGCGTCTCCGAATGCAGTCATTGATGCATCTAGGACGACTGTGTAAAATGTGTTTAATTGGCATGAAAAGGCACTCACGGAGAGCTGGTGGGGTTCCCATTATCTGGGAGGACATCTTACTTATTTCGTGGATCCTGGGAACTAGATGAAAGTGTACCAGAGCTGAGATGGGGGTGGGGTGCTGTTGGTATTTAAGCTGATGGGCTCTTTCGGTGGTTGGCGGGGCGGGGGCGGGGAGGTGTCAGGGAGGGAGCTCTACAATCGTCCAAGCTATGCAGATAGGCGCTTTGGAATACCTCTCACACCCTCCCTGGAGAAGGACCCACCGAGCCTTTTTTAAAATTAGAATCTGCAGAATTACGTCCACCGTTGCAGAACTGCAAGGACTGTGGGCATTTCTGATGGCGTTTCCACACAGCTCGCTCCTTCGGCGCAGCTCAACAAGCTGGGTGGAGGAGAAAGTGTCCATTTTAAATAACCTCAAGTTTGGAAAAGAAGAAGGGTGCTTTTCAAGGCATGGGGAGTTCTTCGGTCGTTCGAATTGCTTCAGGATCCGTTGGGATATTGCTCATGGTGCCACACTGTCCTTTCGGGGTGGGATTTCCAGGGTGACTAGTTCCCTGCTGAGAGCATATTGAAGTCAGTGTTTCCCTTTATTGTTACATCACCAGTTGTTCCCAGGTGGGCGGCTCCCAGGGAGTTGACAACACCTAGGCACCCTCTGGAGGAGGCTTTGCCTTCTGCAGGGTTTGTCTCCGGGATGTTCTTTAGAGTACCATTCTCATGCCACACTGGCACAAACCCAATAGGGACCAGAGAGGATGGCAACAGATTTATTTTCATCCTTTCAGATCCTACCGGGGGAAGGCTGATGAACATGTTTCAAATGTTCTTGTGAGTTGACTAGTCCAGGAGAGAAGATGGCTGGGTCTCAGGAATGCCTTCATGTGCTTATATTCGGTGCTGTAGGTTAGACATTGGGTTGCTCACTGCAAGGTTGATGGTTCAAACCCATCAGCCTCTCTGAGGGACAAAGATGAGGCTGTTTGCTCCTATACAGACTGACAGTCTTGGAAGCCTGAGGTAGGGTCCCTATGAGTTAGAATCAACTCATGGCAGTGAGTTTGGTGTTTGGCTTAGCTCACATTCCACTCCCTTTTCAACCCTGGGATCCCTTGGAGACTTGGTCTTAGATATAAGCCATGTAGATAGTATGATCAACATCTGAGACACAGACATCAAGAAAACACCATACGTTTCTTCAATTAAAAATAGACACACTTTATTCTATGTGTGTATGCCTGTTTGCTTTTGCATGCAGGTGAGACCCAGTTTCTATAGCAAACATTGGAAGGCTTTCAGTAGCTGAATCCAGAACCTGCAAAGGTGAAAGTGTCAGTTGACTGGTAGCTTGGAGCTGTCCTCGCTCACTTCCTGCAGGGCTCTGGCCACGTGTGTTGTGGTGCACCGTGGACAACCCATTCCGTCGCTTTCTTTTCCTGTCTGCTAAGGAATCAATTCCCACCCAGGCCCTCCATCTGTTTCAGACAAGAAGTGGGGTCTGCAGGGCTTTCTTTCAATGGCGGTGGACATCCGGAGGGAGATTGCCAGGCTTTCTTACAAGAACAATTTGAGCATTTGGGTGAGTTTGAACTGCTAACCTTTCAGTTAGTAGCCACGGCTTAGTTGTTTGTCTTTCTCCTCCTTGAGGAACAGGGAATTGCTAACTTGAGCATGGCCTCTCACCGCCAGTGTAATGCTCAGGATTTGTGAGAAATATGATCGACTCTTTGGAGAAAGGAGCTAATAATAAAATAAGCTTATTTGACCAAACTCAGCATGGGAGGTTTTGTTATTTAAAATGGAAGTTTGGAGGGGAAAATCCTATGGAACAATCCCATAGTATCCTCAGGGCTAACAATTGGGGTGAAGACCTCCCGATCTTGTGTTCAGGTCCCGGGGAACCTTGTGAAGAACTGATGGCAGTGGTGTTAATTTGTAAGGGTTGTCCTCACCCTGGCAGAGTGAATGGGACCTTCTCTTTCTACTGTCCTTAGAGACCCCCAAAGTGTTACTGGTCAATACACCTTCTAGAGCTATTACGGGATTTTTGTGATAGAATTTGTATAACCTCAGTACTTAGTAGGTACCAAGCATGGTACCAAGTTATTTCCATGTGATTCCCCATAGCTGTCAAGTCTGTATGCTTCATAGGAACCACATAGGACAGAGTAGAGCTGCCCGAAAGGGTTTCCTAGGTTGTAAATTTTATGGGAGGAACCCCGGTAGTGTCATGCTGAAAGCACTAAGGTCAGAGGGTCAAACCTACCAGCTACTCTGTGGGGGGAAGATAAAAGGCAATCTGTCTTGGGGTGGTTCTAGTGTGTCCTGTAGCGGCGCTCAGAGCAGGAATTGAGGGAACGGTAGCGATTTGGGTTTTGTTGGGTCAGTTTATGGGAGCATATTGCCACGTCAGGGCAGCTGGTAGGTACATACTAGGGACATTTCTGTTAGCAGCTGAGCACTCGCATCCTGCATGAACCATTAGGGCTCCTTCCTGCTAACATTTCATTCAGTTCTCCTAAGTACCCTCTGGCATGGCGACTTTTGTCATCCTACGTGTAAAACTTGCCCAAGGTCACACACACACACACACACACACACACACACACACACACACACACGAGGGAGCAGAGCCAGGCCTCTCCTCTCTGTTGTTGTTGTGTGGTGCCATCGAGTCAGTTCTGGCTCATAGCAACCCTCTGTTCAACAGAATGACACGCTGCCTGGTCCTGCGACATCCTCACACTTGTTCTGATGTTTGAGCCCATGGCTGCAGCAATGGGCACTACCTTCTACCCATACCTATTGTCAGCTCATCAATTCCAACCCATAATGATCCTGCATAGTGAAGGATAACTGCCCCATAGGGTTCCCAAGGTTATGTATAATCTGCACAGAAGCAGATTGCCACATCTCTCATATAGTGGAGTGGCTGGTAGGTTTGATGAACTGTCGAGCAAGAATCACTGCACCTCTATCGTCTACCAGAGCCTGTTTGTTGAGTTTGGCCATGGCGAATAAGGTTGGGTGGCACAAATGGTCTGCAGTCGGCTGCTAACTTCAAGCTTCATAGTTCAAACCCACTCAGCAGCATCACAGAAGACAGATCTGACGAACTGCTTCTAGGAAGATTCTCAGTGTCTCGAATCAATTCCAATGTATAGCGACCCTCTAGCACAGAATTAAATTGCCTCTGTGGGAGTCAATAGCCTCATCTTGCTCCTGGTGGTTTCCGGCTGCTGACCTTTCAGGTAACAATCCAACACGTAACCCATTATGCCAGCAGAGCGTCTCCTACATAGATGACATCCAGAGGACCCTTGGGCCAGGGCTGCTCTGTACTACCAGGGGACCTCCACATGTTCGAGAAAAAAATGGGATGAAAAGATCATGGAATTTCTCATCATTTTGGAAGCACCTTCCTCCAGGGGCTGTGCTGAGTTGGAATTGACTGGACAGCCGTGGGCTTTCATAATGTGCGTGCTACCGGCTCAAGGGCTATCCCTGGGTATCTCAGTGGTTCGGGATTTTCAAATATCACTTTCCTTGTCATCACCGACATAGCTGAAAAGTAAGGTTCTGGGTGCCAGTGCTCTGTGCCCATTTGCGAATGCTTCTTACCAGGCAGAAAGATCCCCATACATGACCATGATTGTTCTTTGTTCAAGTCCCCTCGAGGGGTGCTGTCAGAATGAGCAAGAGCCTACTTCTTTTCCAGGGACACCTGCCGGGGGCCTAGGCCAGGGTGGGAATTCAGCAATCCACCTGTCAGCTAGATAACGGTGGGCGATGGCTCGACTTCCTCATACCTCTGTTTCCTCAAGCAGGAAATGGGGAGAGAAAAGCAAAAACAAGGAACTACTCCACAGGGAGTGTATGAGTTGAATGCGCTAATGTATATCAGGCAGTTGGCATGTGGTCAGAGTTATAGAAACTCAGTTATGGATGTGATTTTTTTCTCGTGTTATTCTCCAAGCAGACGTCTATCCCCTTTGTACAAACTTTCAGATGAAGACAAATTAGCCATTTGGGGAACTCACACCAGGACAGATTTGCTGTCAGGGCTGGGAGAACTGGTTGGCCTGGAGAACTGGCCTGGAACCTCTCCTCCCATACCTAACCCCGTGTCATTGAGTTGATTCTGACTCGTAGGGCTTGGCAGGCTCTCGGTGTTTATGGAAGCGGACTGCCCCCGCTCTCCCCCTCTGAGTGGCTAGTGGGCCTCAACTACTGACTTTTCAGTTGGCAGTTGAGTGTTTAATCACTGTGTCACCCTGGGTCTTTACACAACTGTTCTGGACATACCCCAAATAGAAATGATTATTCATAGACAGTGAAAGTGTGACACTCATAGACAGAAAGAAAGAGCATTCATTCAACAACATGTCTTGTCTTCTCGCTCTGGACCAGGGACTGGGGACACAAAGCCAAACAAGACTCCCCTCACCAAGGAGCACATCTTCTGGATGGCAGCAGGTGACCTGGGAGGAATAGCATGGCTGGAGCTGTAAATATTTCAAGGTCAGTACGGGAAAGTAGGGTTCAGTCGTGTTGGGTCATGGACACTCATTGTAGGCTTCTCAGAGCAGGGGTCATTTGAGTGGGGGCAGAAAGAATGAGTTGGAATTTGCCTGCTGGAGGATGAAGGCAGGGATGTAGGCACCTGAGTAGGTGAAACACCTGGAAGAGATTCCTGACTGTGTTTGGGGAACATTCCGTGTAGGGCAGTGGTGGAGGTGCATAGTGGAGTGAGAGGGAGGAGAGTGGAGAGGCAGGACGGGACCGGAAGAAGCACTCATTCCTAGCATGAATGAGAAATACTGCTCTGCTCCTTTGGTTGAAAGAGGTACAAATGGCCTCTGGTCATCCTTGGAGAAATTGGAACACACAGGGGAGCAAAGCGAAGGCTGTCTTCTCCAGGCACCGCCTTGCTTTCCATCCTTGCTTCACTCTGTGCAACATCTCAGGAGAGAGATTCTGATGGGCTAAACTCAGCTTCTTGGCTGTACCATTGTTGTTGTTGTTGTTGTTGTTAGGTGCCATCAAATTGGCTCCAACCCATAGCGGCGACCCTGTGCAAAACGGAATGAGACAGGGTCTAGTCCTGCGCTGTCCTCATAATTGCTCCTATACGGGAGCCCATTGGTGTAGCCACTGTGCTAATGTGTTGAGAGCCTTCCTCTTTTTCACTGCCCCTCTACTTTACCAAGCGTGATGACCTTCTCCAGGGACAGGAGCACGATGTCCTTCTTCGTGTCCTCTTCTGAATCTGGCCCGAGCTTCTGGTAGCTGTGGCTGTACTAGGTGTCAAGAAAAAGAGATCTGGGGGACAGAGACTTCAGGGACCCCTTCAGCCTCTATGGTGACTAGTCAGCTCCTAGAGGGCACTAAGGTGGCACTTAATCAGGAACTTCCTAAATTCCTATCACTACTCTGATTTCCTGAAGTCAGAGTGCTGGTAGGAAGGGGAACTGTTGCATGGGCATTCTCAACATCACAGACGCCCGTTATGATCAGTCAACATAGCTGAAGTTTATTTACCACGTGTCTATTCTAAGCTGAGTACACGTGTTACACAGGTGTTTGTTTAATCCCTGTAACAACTAGTAGGTATCACCCACTATTCAGTGCAAAACCCCCAACCAACCAACTCACCCATGCCAACGAGTACATTCCAATGCACAGGGACCCTGGATAAAGGTTCTGAGACTGCAAATCTTCATAGCCTCACCTTTCTCTGACAGATTGGCCAGTGGGTTTGAACTGCTGACCTTGTGGTTCAAACACCTAACCCACAGCGCCACCAGGGCTCTTTACATCACCAAGATAGGCATATCCCATTTGTACAAATGAACAAAAGGTTAAGCTCAGAGAGGTTAATTCATATGCTCAAGGTTACACAACTTGTAAATGAACAAGCCAGAGCTCAGAGCCAGATGTCTCCAATGGCAGAGCCCTCCGACACAGCACATTGGGCCTCCTGAGCTTTCTGGTGAAATGAAAACACCTGTAGGTTGACAGTGACTCCCCACAGCTTCACCTTCGACATTCCCTTTGCCCTACCCTACTTGAAAGGACAGTCAACTTGGGGGACCCAGGGATCTAACTCGGTTTTCAACATGTCAAAATCTCATGGGAGGAAGCACATGTAAGCACCAGGCCTCTGAGTACCTCTGTCTTTAGCCCCTCTCCACCTAAGCGCTCGAGCCCCTTTTTTTGGGTGTGATATGGAAAACTCCAAATCAAGTCATTCTAGGGCAATTGAGAATGCTGCTTCCTGTCAAGTCCAGAGGACAGATAATGACACACCCGTGGGGCTTCAATGCATACTGTTTTAATTAATGACCGAACACAGCTTATGCAATCCTGACAGGCAGATCAGCCCTTATGTTTGAAAAATTCCATAAGAATTCATTTACCCCAGAAGGCAGTGGGCCTAACTTGTTCATCCATCGGGTCGATTTTCAGATCTAGAATCGCGTAGTTAGTATGCATGGCATCCAGCCGCATGGTCTGTCAGTGAGTCGATAAATCTCGATCCCGTCTTGGTTATCTATTGGCCTCTGGCTTATTTTGCTCACTACAACGGCCAAGGTAGGTATGGAACCTGTTGCCATTAAATCACTTCCAATTCATGTGCGTCAGAGTATAACTACGACCCATAGAATTAGCACGGGTGGATTGTTCAGAAGGAGATTACCAGGCCTTTCTTCTGACGTGCCTCTGGGTGCCTCTCCAGTCTTTGAGTTAGCAGCTAAGTGTGTAAGCCCTTGGGACCATTTTGTAGTCAAGAAACAGATGCCCAGGGAGGCCCAGCATCTAACAAAAGGCTACAGCAAGTAAGGGCTCCTCCAGGGGGCATGCACACTTAGCAGACGTACACCGAGCTGGATCTTGTTCTAGATTTTAATAGCAGCAGCGTTTTCTGCTTTATCCCTTCATTGAGACCTAGCCCGAGCCATTTTTATGGGAGTAAAAAGCCTCATCTTTTCCCCAAAGAGTGGCTGGTGGTTTCAAACTGCTGACAAAGAGACTGGTGTCAAGTGTATTACTGAGAGAATTTGTCTGGGGCCACCCACTGATCAGAGAGACATGCTTAAACCCATGTTGTTTGGAATAAGCCCACACATGTATGAACTGAAACCCTGATAGCGGATACTTTTTAGTTAGCCTCATATAAGCCTCTAGAGAACAAAGACCATGTTTTGTTTATCTCTGTATCCCTCTGTCTAACACAGTAACTGAAACATTATTGAAAAAAATTTAGATTAATTATAGTTGCTAAAATATTTTCAGAAGCTGTGGTTATTCTGAGCAAAAGAAAAGTTCAGGTTTCGTGGGGTAGAGAGGAAAGACTATTTCTACCTGCTGGGGCTGTGTTTGGTCTATAAATTAGACCTTTTTAAAAGACATGCTTCTGTCTGCCAGGCTTTAGAAACAGTGATATAAGAACCAGACATTTCCTATTAAAGTTTAAAAAACAGAGCTTGAAGTCATACATTATATTGAATGCTTTCATATCTCATCGGATTCAGTAGGTTTTAAACCTCACAGAGGTCACATTCTGAAACAGTACTCACTTTTTACAACATCTCCAAACATTAAATACAAATAAAAGTTATTGTGAAGAATAGAGGTGTCTATAGAGACTACTAACAGGACACTTGAATATTATTATTATTATTAGGGACAGTATGATTTGGAGTATGAAGGTTACAATGGCTGACTCTTCTTGGTTTATTTATTGAATTGGAGAAGGGGGAGCAGATTCTTTTAATATCCACTTGTTAAAAATAAAGTCCATTTTTAAGAATAGGGATTCTCCCAATAATTGGCAACTGAAGACTACCGTATTAGCTATCGTCATACTCAGTTTGCTTTTCTATGCCATGTCTTAGTCCAGCAGTCCTAGGTCTGTTTTAGTCCATGAGTTCTATTGAAAGTTTGCCCTGTCTCCAAACCTTATTGCTTATGTAAGTAGTGTCTAGTTACTTAATATTTTAATCTGTACAAGTTTAATCTGTCCAAGTTATCCATGTCTGTTATCCTTAAAAGCTGCCCTAAATATGTATATTTTCCTTTTCTTAACAGTATTTTAAATTCTGCACCATTGGCTAAATTAATGATACTATCAATAGAATTACCAAAAGTCCCAGGGGGATGATTTGTAATATTCCTCAATAAAATGATAATGATGTTTCTAAAGAGTATCACGGACATATATGGATGGATATATGAATGAATTTTGAGCTCACACTTAATTGTAGCCCTAATCTAAGAACAATTAATTCTTAGATGTGACTCCACTCGATACTTACTCTCATGAAGAGATTGCTGAAGGTAAGAGTGTTGTAGCAAACGGTGGTGAAGAAATCAGACGGTGCCTGGCTAGCAGAAAGAATCATGTCTAGAGTTTAAAGGTTTGTCTTTAAAAAAAGCACTCATGTAAGTTTGCTGTTAGCTCTATCCATGTGGAAGAAGCATGTTAGTCTGTGTGATTAAAAGATTGCAAATAATAAAACCTAAGACCTAAGGAGGGAACTATAGTAGAGCTTAAATCCTGCGCACCAAGTTTGCAGAAGGATGTAGATGATAATGAAAGCCCAAAATCCATGGGCAAAAACCTCATGTCTATGAAGCTTCTGACCATTGACCAAACTCACTGCCATCTAATCAATCCCAACGCATAGTGACCACCCTGTGGGTTTCTGAGACTAAAACTGTTTACTGTCTTTTTCCCGCAGAGCAGCTGCTGGTTTTGAACTGCCTATCATCTGGACCACAGCCCAACTCATCACCACTTTGTCACTAGGGTTCCTGATGACTGTTGACTGGGACTCTGCAGGGCCTTGCTAACAAAGAGAGTGCAGTGGAAAGTGAATTATTGCAGATGGAGCCAGGTTAAAATTTAATACATAATCATTTCTTCTCACTTTTGACCTAGTTTAAATTTGTTCTGTTTACTTTTGGAGTTTTTCTGTGTTATATTTTGTTATTATCTCTTTTTTAATGTATGAGTTTTTTAATAAGAAATTCAGGATAGGTAAATCTATAGGTCGGTGCATAGTTTGTTAGGGTTATAGCAAGAGGGATTGGGAGGAATGTGAAGCTAATAACAATGAGTGTAAGAATGGAAAAATGTTCTAAAATTGAGTGTGGTGATGCTTGCACAACTCTTTTCCAATATACATGAACCATTGAATTGTACATGTAATTTACATGTCAAAAACTGTTCATTATTTTAAGGGGGGTGCTCTAAGCTTGCATACAGAAACCTCAAGAATCCTGAAAATTCCTAAAATACATGGAAAATGCTGGGTGTATCAAGTTTTCTCAAGAAAGGTATCACTTTTTCTTTGTTAAATTCTAAAAAGAGTCCTTGATACACACACACACACACACACACACACACACACACACGATTAAGAACCACGGGTATTGGATGGACATTCCCTCAAGGCATTGGCTGTCCCAATAACTGGTTTTCACATCAAGAAAAGTTACTCCCATGGTCAGACAATTAATTAGATCAATCGCCTCCAGGAAATAGGGAAAACAGGTCTTTCCTGGGTTTCCCTGAGGATGTTTTTACTTAAAGACTTAGAGAGGCAGTGGGGCTGGAAATGCGTGGCACTCTGTAAATAGCTAGTGGCCAAGCGATTTCTGCTTTGACCCATGCCTGCCCAGTGCTTTCCATCAACCCTCTCCTTCAGCCTTTAAGACAAGTCCCATTCTGACTCTCAAACTCCCTCGCTACATGTACAGGGGGCCGAATCCTGATGGTGGAGTGGTTATGCGTTAGGCTGCAATCCAAACGGTGGGCATTTCAGAACCACCAGAAGCTCTGGAAGAAAGACGTAGCTTTCTACTCGTAAACAGAGTCTAGGAAGCCGACCAAGAGGTCACTATGAGTCAGCATTGACTCGATGGCAGTGAGTTAGTTATTCATCGTTTACTCAGCCAGTTTGGGTGCTTACCCTCAGTTCGTGCTTGTAAACAGGTAAAACTAACAATTTATTGTTTCCTCTAAAATCTAGTAATTTGGATGATCATCTCTTCAGCCAGCATGAATTAAAAAATGAAGCCCGGAGATAAAAAGAATCCACAAATTTGAGGGTGTTATGTGTGTGTATTACACACATTCTGGGGTTGGTTCTGAAAAGACCTTGTTTGATTTCCCCCCTCCCCCCTTTCACACACACAGCAGCCTTGTCAAAGAAGGAGGATTTGTATTGTTAGTCCTCTGCTTTCTCTTTGTTTCCCTTGTTCCTGTGTTCGGTTGCATTTTACCGTTCAGATCTTGAAGGATGCATTCTAACTGATGGAGCATGGCATTTTAACTATCCATCACACCATGATTCACCTCCATCTGCTTTCTTCCAAACTGTACTCTTAGAAAGAGCCTCATCCCTGGGTTCCCCAGTGGGGAGAAGACCACAAATGGCATGAAAGGAGCCCAAGGCCAGGTAGCTTGTGCATAAGCTCACTCATTAGATGCTTATTGTCTCCTAATGAGATGCTCCACTTTCAGATGGGAACGTGTGATACATTAGCAATGGCTTCTGCAGTGTATTGTTGAATGTTCAATATAAATCAGCGGAGGTTAAATAACACGAAGAACCAAGCCATCCCAAAGGAAGGTGGGGTGTGCTGAGTTCTCAGGGTTCAACAGATTCTGAACACTTCCTATTTGAATTTGTTCTTGCCCCAAACAGTTCCTTTGGCCCTAATGATGTATTATTACCTGCAAGATGTATCCCTCCCAAGACTCAATATATGGTGCCTGGGATAGATTCTACTGTTTCTAGTTGACTTCCATTTTAGAGTTCAATCTCAAGTGAACTTTGGTGGTAAAAAATAAACTCTGTCTTCATTCACTCTGGGAGCCTCTGCTTCTTAGTGTAATGAATGGATAATGAGGTCAGGAACAAATATTATTAACGCCTTTTATTATTTATATGGATGTTAATCTGTCCAAGTGACACACACCTTTCTAACTCTCCAGTCTAACAAAAGCCACCCTAGGCACCCCCTTCTCTAGTTTTCCATCCGGTCAGTGATACAGAGGGAGAATAATAGATCACAAGCCATGACCCCTTGGCCTTTATGAATTATCTGTTTAGAAAGATGCGAAGCCACCTTTTATATCCCCCATAATAGATACTTAGACATTGTGGATCAATAGTGAACAAGTTTGCTGGTTATAGTTAATGGGTACCAAAGGGACTCTCTGACAGTGACCTCTGACATTGTGGCTGACAAGAAATCTATAGAGCAAAAAATAAGGAAGACAAACAGTTTCCAAAGTTATGAATGCCGATCTGTAACAAATCTGGCTCACGATTTCCTCTGGGCAGGGATATTGCCAACTTGCAGGTACGTCACTCATTTTGGCCAACCCCTTAATTTTGATCAATGAAATGGGAAGGGGAGCCCATTTGCCGTGTTCTTTGGGGACCTGCGAGGGTAGCTGGGTCTGACGCAAACCCAAGAAGAACCAGCTGAGATTGTTTTCCCGTCCAAGAGGACTTGCTCTTTACCGAATGGGCTGTCATTTATAATCTTAAGCAGGCACAGATTTGTTAAAAACAGCCACACAGTAATGGGTTTCTATAAGAAGATCCACAGACCCGTAGTTCTGGAAAGAAATTGAGCTTAAGAGATCTTTTAAAGCCTAATGGGACCGGAATATTTTGGATTTCTTGAAAGGATGGTTTCTGCCCTGCACATTGTCAAGGGAATTGAACAATAAATCCATTGTTGTGTGTCTGAATAGTCTGTTTGAGGTAATTATATTTTCATACATTCTACGGAGTTGATCTTAGGGAAAGGCTCAGGGGCCACCAACCGCTCCTGGGCATGTCACCACTCCGTGGGGGGCTCTCCCAGGGATGGGTGCAAGGGGGTACGCAGCGCTCTTTAAGAGAGTCAAAGAAAGGGGGCTAATTTTGGAGTGGTCTTGTAGCGAGCAGACTGCAGCATTCTGCCTGGCAGAGAAATTAATATACACGGCATCCAATCCAAAAGAGAGAGGGCAGGAATGTGCGTGCTCAGTCCCTCTCACTCCGCTCCACAATGTACATGCCCTATTATGATGTCACACTCCAGTGGCGTTGCTCTGAAGTCTCAATGGTCTCCCCGCTGCTAAGCACCATTGGAAACACATTTGTTCTGACTGCTCCTTTCTTTTTATCCCCCTCTCATCTGTGCAAGATGAATCACTCCTGGATCCACACTGACTCCGAGGGCAGAGCCAGGTCCTGACGAGGTAGCCTGCCTCCTATGGCTTCCACGTTTTAATTAATTTCAACCCTAATGCACAAATGAGAGTTAATCACTCTGCCGCAGTGCTTTCTAATTTACTAAGTTTATTCATTAAAACTTTCCTTACTGAACTTTGATTGAATGTCATGCTTTTTTGGAGGCCTTTCAAACTGCCTTAGGGGTTTTAAAGTGATAGCTCGGGCAGCCTCTGAAATCCTTCAGTGTTTGCTTCAAGAAAAGAGTTGGGGGAGTCGGAGCAGCCAGGAAGCTTCCCTGCTCTGAACCAGGAGCTGCTTAGGCGGCAGGAGGCCCATGAAAATGGGTTCGTTTTTAAACTATAAGTACATAATTTAAACTCTCTCTTTAGTTTGAAAGCACCACTTCTCAGATACCACGAATCAATATACAAGTGTCATATATATATGAAATTTAAATATCTAATAAAAGAAATAAAATCAATCCCCTTTAATACTTGGCAAAATATGGAAATACATTTCAGGGTACGACTCGGTCATCCTTTAAAGAAGCCTGCTGTTTGAAGGTAGCTCAAGCAAAATGCAATCTTAATGTCTTTAATTAGCAATATTCAATAACATGGGACCACATTCCCCAGTTATGTGACGGCAGCCCACAGACTGACACCCAACATGCCCGCAGCAGCATTTTCAGCAGAACTGACAGCGTTAGCTACTTTAGGAACATGATGGCTCCCTGTTCCCAGCCTCCATGCACTGTACACCCCTGCTCTTCCCCCATCAGAAGTCTTTAAAATGCCGGAAAAGTTCCAGTCGTTTGGGAGGAAAAATTCAAGCCAGGGTTATTAATGAAAGCACCACTTCTCAGATGCCATGAATCAAAATACAAGTTTTCATATTCATTTCCACATTCTATAAATACTGCTCAGTGTTATGCAACAAGACACGACAAACTCATTTTTAAAATGTATTTTTAACTTCAGAGAGCGAAAAAGGTTACCCTGAAAAATGAAGCTTGATTGGGAAGATCTTCCCTTCTCGCTTGTGGGGGGCAGGTCTTGCCATGAAATATTCCCTTTTTCCAGACTCTTGAAAAATCCTTTTTTAGTAAAGTTTTCTCGTCAGATATTTAATCCTTGGGCCCAAACCACGCAGAGACGTCAGCATGGAGTGGATAGGCACATACGGGCAGATAGTCATGCGCGAGGGTCAGGGTCCCGCCTTGGAATCCTTGACTTTTCTTCCGGGTAGCTCTGTGACCTTGGACAAGTTACCTAACCTCTCTCAGCACGGTTTCTGCAGCTACAACACTAGAATTGTGATTAGTCGTCGTTTCATAGAACTCTCGTAAAAACGGACAGCTTGTGCCACTAACTGAAAGGATGGAGTTTTGAACCTACCCCGAGGGACGTCAGAAGAAAGACCTGGCTATCTAATTCCAAAATATCAGCCACGGAAAACCCTAGAGAGCGCAGTTCTACACACACACACACACACACACACACACACACACACACACACATACACACACACACGGCCTTCCTGAGTCCGAACCAACTCAACAACAACTCCCTTTTTGGCCAACAAAACAACCATTTCGCTTTTGGCTTTCGGGTGGTGCCTTGTGGAGCTATTAAAAATTGGGTTGCCATGGTATCCTTGCCCCTCTTTGGCGTGCTCTTGCATTTCTGTTGGATTTTACCAAAAAGTACAAATTTCCACTAGAACAGACTGAGCATGTTTCCAAAAAGTAACTCAAGTGATTCCTCTGGACAGCCAGGGATGGAACCGCTGGTCTCAGCTAAGAGGCCCCATAAACAGGCTGGCTAGTGTTTGTGGTGTTAAAGTGGAAAAGACATTTTCAAAACCTAACGGGCATGGGAGGTTTGGCATTGCTTGAAAACTGCCTCTGTCTGCCTTTTGCAAAGGAATTGCTGATGATGGGGCTGGGTCAAGGAGCACGGTTGGTGCCTCGGTTAAGTGCTGAAAGCAACACCCTAGCACCTCATCAGAAGAAGGGTTGAGTCTGGGTCAGCTGGGGAAATCAAAGCAGCACGGAGCCGGAGCTGGTCCGCATCTCGGACTCAAATTCTTACGACGTGTGTCTTCACAGCTGTGGTTGAGGGCCATCGGACGTGCGGTGACCCTACTGAGCTGAGTAGAACTGCCACAGAGGGCTTCCAAGATTGTCATCGAACCGAAGCAAATGACCAGATTTGAGTTCTACAGAGCAGCTGGTGGGCTGAAATTGCCCGCCTTTCAGATAGCAACCAAGCGCTTTAACTGAGGCACCACCAGCGCTCATTTGAGAAGCAGAATCCCTAGCATTCATTTCCTAAAATGTTTCCAGAAATGTTCCTGGGTTTTCCTGAACCTTCAAAAGCGTTTTATGGCCAAATCTTTGGCAGTGGCTGGGTTACTTACTGCTGTGAAGCGGATTCTGACTCACAGCAAACCATTTAAGATAGAAGAGAGCGGCCTTAGAGTGGAGCTGTGGGGTAAGCTGTGGACAAGCTCAGTGGTTCAAACCCACCAGCTGCTCTCGGGAGAAAGAGCATTCTGCCCGGATGCTCTCTGCTCCCTCCTTCCTCTTCATCTGCCCCCTGACCCTCTTCTTCTGAGATGTCTTCTTTGTCCCTCCCGCGGTAGCACTAGCCTGGGAGCTCCCAGAGAGGAGCTCCTCCCCTCGCCTAACCAGACCCTGCTATATATTTTCAGTCAACGCTCAGGACCTTTTTAGCCAGAGCTCTGAAAAACAATTCTCAGCATGGATAAAATGAGTGACTTCATTGGAAAACTATTTTTTCACGTACATACTTCCGAGTGGCTGTTTCATTCAGCACCTTTCAAATGAACCTCATAATAAACATGTGGGCAAGGCCACTACTCTGACCAGGACACATGGGGGGGGGGGAGGACGACAAAGGAGGACTGTTCAACTGATTAACTGACTTACCAATCCATTAATGATTAACATTATGGATAACTAGACGAGGCTTTACTTGGGACTTGTAAGGAACCAGGATTTAGCTCTGGGATGGATGTGATGGGTGAGGCAACTGGGACTTTCTGACCCCTCCATCCATGGCTATCATAAAGGCTGTTGGCAGGTCCTCATGGAATGTATAACCCAGGGAAGAATATAGACATTAAACAAATAAATAATAATTACAAATTTCAGTGACTACTCTAAGCGAATAAAAAAAAGTAATGAAAAAAGGTAGACTGATGCAACATCATGTAGAATGGCAATGTAGGACAGTCAATTCAGTGGTGGAATCGCCCCTTTTATGTGGGAAAGCTGAGCCCAGCTGGAGTAAGGGGGGCCAAACAATGCTCACATTGTAGAAGAATATCATTAATGTTTCATGCAAGCAAAATTTTGCTGAAGATTATCCAGCAAAGGTTGCAGCAGTACTTTTGACAGGGAGCTGCCAGAGGTTCAGAACAGATTTGGAAGAGGTCAGAAGAGGACGTGGAACAAGGGATATAATTGCTGATGTCAGATAGATCTTGGCTGAACTCAGAGACTACCAGAAAGAGGTTTGCTTGTGTTTCATTGTGCTTCAATGGCTGTGCCAGTCATTCAACTCTGTTGCGCATAATAAACTATGGACAGTCTTGAGAAAAATGCAAATTCCAGAACACTTGATTATACTTATGCAGAACCTGTACATGGATTGAGAGGCCATTGTGGGAACAGAACGAGGGGATACTGCATGGTTTAAAATCAGGAAAGGTTTGCATCAGGGCTGTATTCTCTCCTCATACTTATTCAATAATATATGCTTAGCAAATAATCAGAGAAGCTGAATTCTATGAAGAAGAATGTGGCATCAGATCAGAGGAAGGCTTAATAGCAACCGTGGTATGCAGAAGACACAACCTTTATTGATGAATGTGAGGAGTAATCGAAACCCTTGATGATAAAGATGAAGGATTGTCGCCTTCAGTGTGGAGTGCAATGTACGTTTTCTTTACAAATGTAACGAAAACCCAAATGCTCACAACTGGGCCAGTAGGTAACATCATGATAAATGGAGAAAAAAAATGGAAAATTTCAAGGATTTCTTCTTACTTGGATCCAGAGTCAGTGCTCATGGAAGCAGCAGTAAAGACCTCACTAGATGCACTGCATAAATCTGTGGCGCAAGACCTCTTTAAGATGTTGAAAAGCAAATGCATCACTTTGCCCCCGGCCATGCTATTTTCAATTGCCTCATATGCATGCGAATGTTGGACATTGAATAAGGAAGACAGAAGAAGAATTGATGCATTTGAATTATGGTGTTGGAGAAGAATATCGAAAATACTGTGGACTGCCAAAAGAACAAACAAATCTATTTTGGAAGAAGTGCAGTTAGACTGCTTCTTGGAGGCTACGATGATGAGGCATCTGACATACTTTGGACATGTTATCAAAAGAGACCAGGCTGTGGAGAAGGCCCGCATGCTTGGTAAAGGTGAAGGAGGGCAGCAAAAAGAGGAACACCCTCAACAAGAGGAAGGCCCTGCGAAGATGGTTCAGGAGCAGGTGATGTTTCATTCTATTGTACATAGGGTCGCTATGAATCTGAACCAACTCCATGATACCTAACCACAGCGACTTTGGGAAAGCTAGGTGCAATTCCCAGCCAATGCCCCTCATGCTCAACCATCACCATCTGACAGTGATGCTGAACAGGTCTCAGTGGACCTTCCACACTAAGATAGACCAGGAAGAAAGACCTGGCATTGTCCTGAAAAATCAACCACTGAAAACCCCATGGAACACAATTAGATCAATCTCCAACCTATTTGGGGGATGGTGCCAAGACCCCACTATGCTTTGTCCTCTTGGGCTTGGAGAACACACCTAAGGAGCTAGGTTGGGGTGGCAAGAACAGGGAGGTCTCACTGAGAAGTGACATGCAGGTTGACCCAAGGATGAATGTGCGCTCACTTGGCAATGACTGGGAGCAGGGCTGGGACATGAGAGCGAAGAGGATACCAAATGCAAGTTGAGGGCAAAGGTTGTGAATACATGTTATTTCCTATGCTCTTTCCTCACCTCCTGAAACTTATGCATCCACTCCATCCCCAGGACTCCAGGTGCTGAGCGATGCTCTCTGAAGAATGGTTAAACATCTGTGGTCTAATGATTTTTAAGAGGGCCTACAGGCACAGCATCAAACGTGATAGAAGTAGTAATGCTCTGGGGGCCCCTATTCCCCACCTTCTGCCTCTTCTTTCTTTTCAGTATCTTCTTCAACCAATGTTCAAGGTTGTTGACCTAGGCTCCAACCATCCTCACTTGAACCCTCTGTAGATCTGTCCTGGGAATGTCCATACTTGAAAACTCCCTCATATTTCTTTTCTTCTTTCCATGAAACCTGATCTGCTCTGTGTTGGATGCCCTCTAGGACTGGCTAAAGGACCAACTAGCTCATTTTGTACATTGGTAGAATGGAACTGGCGTTCGCCAGCCTCCCCCCCTCCCCCCAGCCAACCAGTCACCCAGCAGGTCCTCCATCAGCACCTCTCAGCTGTACTCTCCACGCCCTCAGGCCTGCACCGCCCCCATGACGACTGCGTCTCCCTCTCAGGTGCGCCAGAACTATAACCAGGACTCAGAGGCCGCCATCAACCACCAGATCAACCTGGAGCTCTACGCCTTCTACGTCTACCTGTCCAGGTCTTAAGACTTTGACCAGGATGACGTGACTTTGAAGAACTTGGCCAAATACTTTCTGTACCAGTCTCAGGAGGAGAGAGATCACGCCGAGAAACTGATGAACTTGCAGAACCAACGAGGGGGCCAGATCTTCCTCCAGGACTTCAAGAAACGAGACCGTTAATGCCTGGGAGAGGGGGCTCAGCAGCACGGAGCGTGCACTGCACCTGGAGAAGCTGCACGAACTGGCCACGCACAAGAACGACCCCCATCTCTGTGACTTCATCGAGACACAGTACCTGAATGAGCAGGTGAAATCCATCACAGAGCTGGGCGACACCTCACCAACCTGAGCAAGGTGGGGGTCGGGGGCCACATTCCTGGCCTGTCCAAGCATCTCTGCGACAAGCACAGCCTGGCAGACAGTGACGGAGAGAGCGGCAGCCTGGCCTTCCCCAAGTCACCAAGGCAGCACATCCATGTAGACCTGTCCCTTTTCTAGAAATTGTACCCAAGCATCCGCTCTGTTCTTCCATTGGTACTATTCCTTCGGACAAAGTCTAAAGTCATTTGATACCCAACTGTTGTCTCAGAGATCTTGGCGTGAAGGGGCCAGAGAGCCTCCCGGGACCTGGCGGTCGAATTTTTTTAAGCGCCCCAGTTCCACTGCAAAATCCCACTTAATAAAATGGAGCTTGCACAGAAAAAAAAAAAAAAGAAAGCGCAAAAGGTAATTTGATGGGTGACTGAGGATTTTGATAAATGTCAAATCACATCGTCTTTGATTACATTGGAGACTGGAGTAAATGTAGTAGACAATAAGAAACTCCTAGCTAAGAGATCCTGGTCTTTACCTAATTCAGGTCAAGACTCAGAAAAAATACTTTGCTCTGCAAAGGGCTTATATGCTTCTCATTTGCAGCAAGGATTCTGAGGGGTGAGGTGGAAAATGGAACCGTTGAAGAGCTATGAACCTTGTGGATCTATTACTTACATTCTACAAGGAGGCCCCCAAGGGACTCTTCTTTGCTCACATCCCTGAAGTGCACACGTTCCCTTTCTGGCTAGGACTCTTTGGGCATTGTGTCCCAAGTTGAAGCTTACAAGTTAGATTTCTAGGCATCAGTTATTCCATTGGGACTTGAAGCACTTACTGACGAACATCAAAGGCCACCGCTCAGCCTTCAGTACGGATTCAACCTCAACCTAAAGAAAACAAAATTCTTCACAACGAGATCCATCAGCCACATCACGACAAGTCGAGTAAACAGTGAAGTTCTCAAAGATTCCATTTTCTTTGGCTCCACAATCAACACGCACAGAAGCAGCAAGCAAGACATGAAAGGACATACGGCGCAGGTCCAGTGTGCTGCAGAAGACTTCTCGCAGGTGATAACAGCAAAGATGTCATTTTGAGGCCTGAGGTGCACCTGGCCCAAGCCATGATACTTTCAGTTGCCTCGCATGCATGGGAAAGCCAGGCAGTGAATAAAGAAGGCTGAGGGAGAATTGATGAGTTTGGAGTATGGTGTTGGAGAAGAGCATGAAATATATCATGGTTTGCTAGAAGCGCAGAGACCTGACTTGGGAGAAGTATGGCCAGAATGCTCCTGAGAAGTGAAGATGGTGGGGGACTTCGTCTCACATACTTTGAACATGTTATCTGGAGAGACCAAGACCTGGAAAATGTTTGGGAGAGGGTCAGTGAAAAAGAGAAAGCCTCGGGGAGATGGATTGATGGTGGGCACAACGGGAGTCGTGATTGCCAAGAGTCATGATTGCCAAGACGGTCCAGGTCCAGGCAGTGTTTTGTTCTGTTGTACGTAGGGTCACTATGAGTCAGAACGGAGTTGATGGCATCTAACCATGACAACAGTACATTAGAGAAGCAGGGCTGTTTTTGTCTATACATATTAAATAGACAATAAGGGAAGAAAGTACCTGTAAAGCCCAATGACTTTTCTCATCTAAAAGTGCAGTTAAATAGTACTTTACGTCACAGCTGTGGAGATGAAGCAAACTAACATAGGTAAAGTGTGGTATGCAATAGGATGTCGCTACTACTCTTCATACAAGCTCCTTGGGGCCAGATGTGTTTCAGAATTCTCTTAGACTTTGCCTGCTTTTAGAAAAGAAATGCATTACGTATGCCATCTCTTGTGTAATACTCCCAGGTGGGATCTGAGGAAATACACGAAGACGTCTGTAAACAAGCACATTATTGTTTAGTCAAGTGCATTAATATCCACTCTAAGTAGAATAAATAAAGACTGTATACGGCGTTGCACTAGCTCAAGTCATGTTTTATCACCAAATGAGCTTATATCAAACTTCTAAAGAAACACCACCTTAGTTTTCATATCTGAATGGATTTGGAATTTCAAATAAGAGAGGGCTATTATTTTAGAACACAGTCAGATCCCCCTCTTACTAGTCATTCGAACGGTGCATTATGTTGAGTAAATCAGCCACACAAGACCTCTTTCAAGGGTTGAAAGACAAGGGTATTACTTTGAGGACGAAGGTATTTTTAATTGCCTCATATGCATATGTATGTGAAAGTTGGACATTGAATAAAGAAGACTGAAGAATGGATGCGTTTGAATTGTGATGCTGGCAAAGACTATTGAAAGTACTATGGAATACCAAGGAACCCAGAAATCCGTCTTGGAAGAAGTACAGACAGAATGCTCCTTAGAAGGGAGCATGGCAAGATTTCATCTCACGTCTTTTGGACATGTGGTGAGGAGAGAGCAAGCCTTGGAGAGGACATCATACCTGTTAATGTAGAGGGTCAGCCAAAGGGATTGACACAGTGGCTGCAACAACGGGCTCAGGCGTAAGACACGTGTTTGAACTGCACAGGACAGGCGGTATTTCATTCTGTGTGAAACAGATTTGCTGGGTCAGAACCAACTGGGTGGCACCTAACCATAGTCTTTCAGGAACCGCTTTATTACGATTCGAAGAGCAGAGATGGCACATGAGTCAGACATGCATCGAGGGCTTAAAAACTGGTATGTAGAAAGAAGAGAGTGGTTTGTTCTAGATTATTCTAGTACGACACAGAGGATGGACAGAGAAACAGCGGGTAGCTCAGCAGAATAGGGAACTCCACCATGTCCTGGAGGACAGTGCCGTCAGTTGCTCAACGTCCCGACATTTGGAGATTTCCAAGCAGAGACGGCAGCAGCAGATTTATTGTAGGTATTAAAGTGAATTCCTGAAAGGAGTTAAGATCCATAATATCCAAGATTTTTTCCAACCATAGAAAACCACTGTCATCCAATATTTTTATTTATGGATCTAGTCACAATATCCATCTCTACTCTACTGAAATTGCAGGAGAACTGAGAAATAGCTTTTCTTGCCTTAACCATTTCACCTGAGCTACAAGTATGCTAACAGGTGTATAAGGAAGCATATGGATGAAGTGGGCTCTTGGAATATTAGTAAAATTCTGTAATCAAGTAAAGTGGTACCTGTTGGGGGAAATAATTAGATTTTATTTCTTCTTTCTTTTCTTTTTTTTTTTTTTTCCTAAAGGGCTTAGTAGAGACTTCAAAGTGCCAATGCATACTGTAACTTTCTAAGAGGAGAAGGTAAAAGCTTTTTTTCCTCAAACTTATACATCCACAGATTCTAATTTAGAATGTCTGTGGCAGGATTCATCTTCCAGGGAACACAGTTTGGGAAAAGCGAGTCATGGCATAGTCGAATGGATATATTTAATGTGTATAATGCTACCACAGGCAACACAGAGGGAAACAAAGTCGATGACAGCCCATTCCCTGCCCTTAACTAGGAAGCCCAGACTCTGGTTTCTTAGCAAGTAAGTCTTCCTTGAACATCGGATGCTTTCTCATTCACTCTTTTGAATCCTGCCTCCTTCTTATCTCTAATTTTCACGAGAATCATCTGCTCAAAAGGAGCCCAAGCTATAGAGGCAAGAGAGCAGAGACATGGACAGTAGCAGCCTCGGAGTTTGGGGACTTGGCTCAGTCCAGGAACCCACCTGCTATTGGCTTGCCCCATCTCCTAGAATACGGCTTCATTATTTTTTGTTGTTTCTGCGCACTAATGAGCTACTTGAAGATTTTTAACGGTGGATGGGAGAGTTCAGATGAAGCCAAAGGTGCTGAGTACTAAAAATCCATTTATTATCAGTGTGATGAACACTGGCAATGGGCTTATACTGTCAGATTATACACTTAATTTAATTAATAAAAAATTAAGATCGTCACCGTTAACCTGCATTTGCTCAGAATACCACAGGGGTGATTAGTTAGAATGGCACTGAAGGTTTTATAGTCCACTCTAGTAGGAATGACTTTGGTTCCAATTAGGATTTTTCATAATATCACCCCGTGTAATATCCCTATTACATTACACGTTTTCTACAAGTGATTGAGTTCAATACAATGCAGACAGGATGTCACAAGACTCTCCCCTCAGAGAATGCATGGGAACTCCCACAAATGTTAACACAGTCACTAAGTGGAGAGGAGACCCTGATTTTTTTATATTACCCAAGCCCATTTCAAGGGTAATGATTCTCTGCCACAGTTTCTCAGAGCATTGGGAAATTAGACTCACACATCCTTCCAGAGGCTTAGGCAGACAGAGGTACTCCCTTGAACATCTCAAGTCTAAAATGTTCCTTACTCGATATGGGAATTCTGATTTTTTCAAGTCTATTTGACTTTAAATAGCTCTTTCAGAGCCAAAGAGGAGCAAGGCATTCCGATAACTTTGTTAAGTTTAAAAAGTACATTCACTTTAACCCTTCTATGACAAGATTTTTTTTTCTACTTGGAATCTTTTGTTAATACCATGGGTTAACAGTAATGAAAGGCATGTGGAAATCAAGGGAGAACATTTTGAGGTAATATGGATTTTGATAAAATTATGTGGGACACATATGCCCCAAGTGGACCCTGGTGGTAGAATTTGTGAGGCTCGGTCCATTTACTCAGATCCATGCAGTTACACAGGTCCCCACCAGGCAGCAGTACATACTGTAACTGGGAAAACTGTTTCCTCAGAAGCCTGAGGGGCTAAAAATGTTGTTGGGTTATATATGTCCCGCGGGTCACGAAAGAGTTAATAAATGATCACAGGAGTGATTTCTGTTTATTATAGGAAAATCATGTGGGAAAATACAGATACAAAAAAGAACATAAAATCACCTCTCATTCAATCACTCCGACAAATTCACTTTACAGTTATTTTCTATAAAAATAAAATCTCCCAATTTTTAATATATATGAAACCATATTATACATGCTGATTCACTGAATAGCAATATATTTTCAGGTCAATAATTATTTTCAAATCACTTTTTAAAGTTCTACTATGGATTTTCTTACTTGTATTCACTCAACTAATTCCTTAACATGATAAACATCAACTGGGCTGAAGACATCGCTGAGTAAATCTTTGAACACATTTTAAATTACTCCCATCGAGTAAATTCCTAGCATTAGAGTTCCTGGACCAGAAGTTACACGCAACCTAGGGCTTTTAATATCTTTTGCCAGATGGCCTCTCCAAAAGATTTTTTTTTACCAATTTTTGTTCCCATCAGCATCCTCACTAAAATAGGCTTTTAATCTTCTCATTCCCTTCTGTCTTTGCTGATTAGATAGACGAAAATGGTATGTGTCAGAGAAATCTTCATAGTTTGTGTCAAAAGGATGAGTACGATTAGAGTAGGCAGAGAGTGAGGAGGGTCAGGAGGGTAGTGTGTGATATTAAATGTCATTTGAATGCCTTGAGATTCCAATCATTCAGTGGGCACCTAGGTAGCATTCACTGTATCTCAGAAGGGGTCTTGTCTCTGCTCAGCGGAGCTTCACCGTGGGGTAGGGGGTCTCTCATGACAACAGCAACATATGGGTGGGAACGTCGAGGGGAGACATGTGCCGGATGTTATAGGACTACCTGCCGTCGGGAATGGCTTCTTAGAGGAGGCAGCCTAGAACTGACACTGGCAGGAGGACGGATTTGACAATGGGCAGTAGCAAAGAAATTAGTCTGGGCGGGGCATTGGTTAGGAACTCAGCTGCCGATGAAAGCTTGGTACTTTGAACCCACTCAGCAGGAGATCGACTTCATGATATGCTTCCAGGACTTACAGATAACAGCCAAGATGATCCAAAGGGTCAGTTGTACAGTCACACGCGGTCGCTATGGGCCCCAAATCCCCTTGCTGGCACCGGCGACAGCAGTCAGACAGACAGTCCAGTCAGGCAGAGGCTGAGTCCAGTACGGTCAAGGTAAGGACTGGATGAACCCGCCCTTTCTTCCTCCACTCCATGGATTTGTCGTGATGGCGTGTGGTGTGTCCAGGGCTCCCTAGCTGCTGAGGGCAGGGTGATGGGCACCTTGCGGCTCGCCTGGAGAGTGCACCGGACTCCAAACGCAAGAGAAGGAGCCTTGCTGGCCCTCAGTGAACGCCTGGGCTTTACTGTTGCTGGTGGTTGTGGGAAGTCCCTCTGGCTCGCTGCCACCCCACGTGCAGCAGAACGAAGCCGTCTTCAGTCACCCGCTCACCGGCCCACTGGAGCGCGTTGTTGGGGCCCCAGTGGCATCTGAGTGCCTTCCTCTGGGGCTCGACTTCCATAAAGGACTCTGCTTGTCGTGGTGATTCACTGGGCTTCGGTTGTTTAGGTTTTGGAAGTAGACCACGAAGCCTTTCTGTCTCGTCTGTCTTACGCTGGAAACTGCTGGAACTTATCTCCCACGGGGACCCCTCGGGCATTTTCAATAGCACCGCCCCAGCTTTCGGCCCCACACCCTCAAGTCCAACTCACGGCGGCCCGAGGGCACAGGGGAGAGCTGCCGGGGTGGGTTTCCGAGACGGTAACTTCTGACGGGAATAGAAAGCCTCATCTTTCGTCCACGGGTTGTCTGGTGGCTTCAAACTGCTGGCTTTGTGGCGAGCAGCCCAACACGTAACCCACGGCCCCACCAGCGCAGCTCCGAGCGTCACAGCAAATCAACGAATCCCCACGGTTGGCCGGGCTGACTGTTGGATGGGTGGGAGGTTACATGATTCGGGACAAGGACAGAGGAAGGGGAAGAATCCCGGTGAGAGGTGAGTTGTGAGGGTTAGAGGCAGAAGGCAAAGAAAAGCGGGGCAGGTAAGGGAGGAAGGGGTGTTGGGGCCGGGAGGGGGAGAGGGATGCCGAAGGGGACCTTTTAGGTGCGGTGCATCCAACCCTCCTGCCGTGGAGACTTCCGTTACTGCTCATCCCCCACGCCGCTGTGATGAGCTCAGACAGGGAGCACAGAGCACCCCCCGCCCCCCAGGGCCCGGAGAACCATTTCCCTTGCTCAAATATTGATGTGCACAGAGGCAGCTGCAGCCCGGCGACTGAGCTGACATCCAGGCACTTCTATTTCTGAGCACTTCCTCGTCGGGCTCATGTCCTCCTCGGCCTAACCAAATTGGACTTTCCATTTCTTAAAAGGATACCCACTCCTCCCCAAATGTTTTTCCCTCACTGCTTTTCAAAACGAAATAATAAAAACCTACAGCTTTCATCCTGTCACTTTCCCCGGACAAGCCCTATGAAGGGTCACATCTGCGGAAACTCTCCTGTAGCCACAGATTAGACAACGTGTGTCGGACTCACCTGGGTGACAACTTAGAGAAGAAAAGATGAGACGAGGAAGTCGAACTGAAATGGAAAAAGGAAAGTCGTCCTGGGGTTTCTCTCTCTCTCTCATACTCAGCACAACTTTACAAATACCTTCACATTTTGTTTAATTTCCCCCCCTCCCGCCTAAAGCCGGCTGTCCATAAAAAATTCAGAACGGAAGTTCATTCCCTAAATGTCTTGGGTAATTGGATGGAATTTCTAGCAAGTGTCAAGTATTTAGGATAAAAAAATGTCTCCTGACTTCAGCAGTACAATCCAAAAACCCTCATTAGTTACTCCACTTTATTTAAATATATATACATTTTCTTCAATGTTTTAGGTGATGAAGAAGATTAAAAATGATCCCATAACCGTCAGTATAATATTTTACATTCACTGACCTTTTGTGTAATTTGATATGCTTCTTTAAGAAGTCAGCGATAGTTGCGTCAGCGGAAAGCTTGATTTATAAATATCACTCAAAGGTGTGTGGTGACGGAGTCGGGTGTGTGTTCTGTTCCTAGCCCAAGTTTTTATGTTTTTGAACCGCTCACACCTCTTAGTAGTTCACTAATATATTGCTCATTTATTCTTCCTTTCTAAATTACTGCCACCATTTCTTTATGAATGCCGAGTTCCCCAGGAGAACTGGGCAAACATGAGATAGGAAGTCTGAGGGCTGAGGAATAGAGGCATTCATGGGTCAGTGGTGGCGTTCTTGCCTTTCAGGTGGCACACCCAAGTTCAGTTCCTGGCCCACGTCCCTGCTAGCAGCCTCAGCCTTGGCAGCTTGTGAGTAGCTATGTACTGATGAACAGGTTTCAGTGGTGCTTCCACACCAAGACAGACCTCGTGACCCATGTCTCAAAATCAAACAATGAAGACCCTATGAATCACAACCTTCTGGTCAACTGGCAGGGCTTGGTGGCTGCATGTTGTTCCATCAGACATGGGATCTCCATGAGCCCGGGCCCGACCCAGGGACAGTGTAAAACCACAGAGCTACATTCAGTAGATGGAGAGTTACTGGAAGGGAATACAAATCAGATTGGAGGAGGAGAGAAAAGTGTGTCTGGGGAGACAGAGCATCAAATCTAAAAGGGATAAAGGCTTAGGACCATGGTCTCATGGGACAAGTCAGTCAATTGGCACAAGATGGTACATAAAGTTTATGGTCTACATCCTAGTTTGGCAAGCAGCATCTGGAATTTTAAAAGGTTGCAAGTGGTCATCTAAGATACAGCTATTGCCATCTGTGCATCTGGAGTAAAGGAGTGTCCGGAGCCATGAGGCCCGGCCATAAGCTTGCCTGTCGGGAGCCATGAGGCCCGGCCATAAGCTTGCCTGTCCGGAGCCATGAGGCCCGGCCATTGTCTTGATCTTTATTGCCTGAGCTCTGTAACTTTCCACAGGAACTGTTTGTTCTGCGGTCATTGTTCTCAGGGAAACACCTGCGGCTTGCTTCCCCCATTTATTCTCAGGGAAACACCTGCGGCTTGTTTCCCTTTCCCTGGCCTATATAAGCTGTAGCCTTTTACTCAATACACGAGACTTGATCAGGCTACTGTCTTGTCTCCATTTCTCGTGTCTCTTGTCCCCCCAATTCCCACTCCCTCCTCCAGGGTCCGCGTTGAAGTTCCCGCGGGTTGGGACAAAGGAGAATGAAGGAAACCAAAGACTGCGAGAAGAAACAAAATATAACAAACCATAATTTATTATAAACTACAATAAGTATAATAATTATAATATTTATAGACACTAATAGTCTGTGTAAACCATAATCCCATCGACCCTGAGACCAGAAAAACTTGGTGTGCCTGGCTAACACTATCCACCATCCTGATCGGGAACACAGTAGGTGGGCCCTGAGACCAGAAAAACTTGGTGTGCCTGGCTAACACTATCCACCATCCTGATCGGGAACACAGTAGGTGGGCCCTGAGACCAGAAAAACTTGGTGTGCCTGGCTAACACTATCCACCATCCTGATCGGGAACACAGTAGGTGGGCCTGATAGAATGGGAATAAAATGTGGAACAAAACTCAGATTCTTAAAGAATCCAGATATACTGGTTCAGTTAAGTCTTCAGGACTCTCCAGTTATCACCCCTAAGAGAATCCTAAAGCCTTGAACCAAAACAACTTCATGAGTCACCTTTTTTTTTTTACATCAATTGTGTAAAGCACATTTGTACATTCATTGCCCTCATCATTCTCAAAACATTTGCTCTCCACCTAAGCCCCTGGCATCAGTTCCTCATTTTTTCCCCTCCCTCCTGGGTCCCCCTTCCTCATGAACCCTTGGTAATTTATAAATTATTATTTTTTCATATCTTACACTGTCCGACGTCTCCCATCACCCACTTTTCTGTTGTTCATTGCCCAGGGAGGAGGTCACAAGTAGATCCTTATAATCATTTCCCCCTTTCCACCCCACCCTCCCTCCACCCTCCTGGTATTGCCACTCTCACCACTGGTCCTGAATGGATCATCCGCCCTGGATTCCCTGTGTTTCCAGTTCCTATCTGTACCAGTGTTCATCCTCTGGACTATCCGGATCTGTAAGGTAGAATTGGGATCATGATAGTGGGGGAGGAGGAAGCATTTAGGAACTAGAGGAGAGTTGTATGTTTCATTGTTGCTACACTGCACCCTGACTGGCTCATCTCCTCCATGAGGTCATCTTTAAAGTGGATAACAGATTGGCTCATAAAATAAGCAATATTACCTGCGAGTACTGTGTGCGATCATTTAAAAGGTCACCTGTATGCGATCCAATGGTTAACATTTACTCTAGAGTAAAGATGAGAAGGCAAAGGGCAGGGAAACCAGATCCTGGAAATGGAACTATCTCAACAGAAATAATGAGGAAGTTTATACACTGTGAAAATGTAACCAGTTATATAAAAAAAATGTAACCGATGCCACTGAATTAATTGTGTAGAAATTAAATGGAAATCTGATTTACTGTGTTCATCCAAAAAACAATAAAAATAAGTTTTTTTTTAACTTGAAGGGAAATTTTCAACAACATTTCTGGGGTGCCTGGAACATGATGGGGAGTTGGGTGAATAGATGTTGTTGCTGTTCCGTGAGTTGGTTCTGACTCATAATGACTCTGTGAAAAATGCTCCCCAGTCCTGTGCCATTCTTACAATTTATTCTGTCTGAGCCCGTCACTGCAGCCATTGTGTCAATCCATCTCCTTGAGGTTCTTCCTCCCTGTTACCACCCTTCTACTTTACCAAGCCTGGTGTCTTTTTTTCAAGGACTGATACCACGTCTGAAGTGCAGGAGGCAAAGGCGCACCATTCTTGAGTCCAAGGAACATTCCAGCTGTACTTTCTCCAAGACAGATCTGTTTGTTCTTCTGCTAGTCCATGGCACACTTGATATTCTTCACCAACTCTATAATAAAAGTGAATTCATCTTTCTTGAAATTTTATTACTCATTGTAAAACGTGGACATGCATATAAGAGCATGGAAAGTCCATAGGTTGTGTCAAACAATGTAGTGAATTGAGCAAATCTGCTGCACAAGACCTCTTTAAAGAATCAGAGAGCAAAGAGATCACTTTGAGGACTAACTTGGACTTGACCCAAGTCCAGAGTGGATAAATAAGACCTGGATATTGTCATAGTCGATCAGATGTACGTAATCTAGAACTTTTATATGTCCCCAAATCTAACTAATGTATTACTCATTTAATTAATAAATTGCTTATTTGTGAGAAATTTATGATTAGGTATATTTCTCAAATTAGTAATGTTGCTCCCAGAGATCCTCAAGTTGTTATTTGCACAATGTTACAAAGTTTATGAAGTATTTTAACTACACTATCTTATTTAATTCTCACAGAAACTCTCTGAATGTTGTACTCTCATTTTGCCAAGTATGAAATGCAGTCTTAGCGAGTTTGTGACTTGCCTACTGAGATTGATGATGTTCTTTAAGCACCAAGCAGCATAATTAAAAGTGAACCTCCATTTAGACACATCATCGAGAAACTGAGAATGAAAACTAGTCAAAAGAAAAGCCTCGAAGTTACCACAAAGAAGAGGCTGATTCTACGTTCCAAACATTGGCAAATAGCAGATTTTTGTGGTGCATCAAAGTGGAATATTGTCTTTAAACTGCTGAAAGGAAAAGGGAACGAGAGATTATAGAACTTTATGCCCATATAAATATTTGTCTTCAGCTGGGTTCTCTAGAGAATCAAGAGAAATGAAGTGCGTATGCAGAGAGATTTGCATCAAGGACATGGCACACACAGTAGGGGCAGGCACGTTCCAAGTCTGTGGGTCAGATGTCAGATTGGAGACTTCTTCTGACTCATGTAGCTGCAGTAGCTGATGTCCCCAAGATGGCAGTTCAAATGGCAGACTTCTGGCTGCAGAGCTGAATGAATCTAAGTTTAGATAAGTAAGATGGCAAGCTGCTGGTGATTCCCAGGATTACCAGGCAAGAAGACAGGCCACCGGCTCAAGTCTAAAGATGTCAGATGAAGAGCCAGATGTAGGAACTAAACTCAGTAGGATCTAAACCCACAGGGCCCATTACATTGGAAGCAGGCCACACCCCAAAGAAATTTTCTTTTACTTGATTAGCTGCTCTTATCATATCTCATAATGGAGTTGATTATATAATATTAGATTTCATCATCATTATATAATATTAGATTTCTAGGTCTTAACTGCCAAACTAGTGAGAATTCTGGTGCAGGCAAGTTGACACAAAACTGTAATTATCACAGTCGTCATTCAAGAACAAAGCCATTTATGGTGGTTTATAGAGAAACTATGGTGAATAAGCAGTTTGGATATTTAATTGCGGACCCTGTTCAGGTTATGAACAAGATGTGTTCCTGTGTCTTTAAGTCGAATTTTCAAGCCCTTCAAAACATTTACATATAATTCTTTAAAAAAATCATTTTATTGGGGGGCTCGTACAACTCTTATCACAATCCGTACATCCATCCATTGTGTCAAGCACATTTGTACATTTGTTTCCACCATCATTCTTAAACATTTGCTTTCTGCTTGAGCCCTTAGTATCAGCTCATTTTTTTCCTTACATGTAATTCTTAGTTAGCTTAAGTTTACTGCAAGAAGGATCCCTGGTAGCACAATGGGTTATGCATTGTGCTGGTAACCTCAAGGTTAGCAGTTCAAATCTTCTAGCTGCTCAGCAGGAGAAAGAGGAGATTTTCTGCGTCCCAACCTCCCCCGAAAATATACAGCCTCAGAAACCCTAACGAGCAATTCTATTCTATCCTATAGGGTTACTATGAGTTAGAATGAGCTCGATGGCAGTAGGATTTTTAGTGTAAGAAAAGGCTCAAAGCTTCTTCAATGATTTAAAAATTGAACATGCAGCAAGGAAGGGTCATGAAAAATTTGATGGGAATAGAGTTTGATTCAATGAGCTCAAAGGGAGGGCAAATTTACATAACATTAAATTGGGGCTGTGTCACTTTGAAAGGCATGGCTTTCCATAGTCCAGCCAATACGCTAATCTCATGCAGAGTCTCACTACCCTCTTCTGAGTCTCCTATTCATGGGCTTCAACCACAATGTCCCCTATTCTGGTTAAAAGATGAATCACCCAAATTGTAAAATTCAGATCTGCCCCAGTTTCACTTCATTGGCCATGACGGACAGGTTAGCAGCTCTGCACTAAAGGGCCAGTAGGGAGCAGACCATAAATTGGACATTTGTAGCTGAGGTACTGCTTGTAATTTGCTTCTTCTTTTTTTTATATAAGTCTAACATAATATATAAAAAAGTGAAATGAAATATCTGCAAAATGATAAGTGACAAGGAAATATGAGCGATGGCTAGTGGGTTACAATGTGCCACATGCCTGTCTTTTTCAGAAGGAAGAAAACAATACGGAATAACTTTAGATTTGGTTAAACAAAAATTTAATTAAGTATGCAGGTTAATAAGAAAGACTCAAGCAGATCAGCCTTTGTATTTAAAAAATCTCAGTGAAATAGGACTAAATTTTAAGAATGGCTCAGTCTTGTTGATGGGCACATGTGAGGTACTGTTGAGTAGAGACACAATGTAAGTGCAACACACCCAGTCACTGTCCGGTCCTGTGAAATCTTCACAATTGTTGCTGTGTGTGAGTCTATGGTTGCCGCCACTCTATCACCCATCTTCTGGGAAGACTTACTCTTTTTCTCTGTCATGAAGCATGATGCTCTTCTCAAGGCAGGGGTTCCTTCTGATAACATGGTCAAAGTACGTGAGCTAAAGTCCTGCCATCCGGACTTCTAAGCAGCACATGACATATGCTACCTCCCGAAACAGTGGAACACCACGAGTTATTTTTGGTCCAGTGATTCTGGAAATTCCTTCTTCCATCTTTTGGTGCTTCCTGCCTCATTCTGTCTCTTTTTGTCCATGCAGTTGGGTTGCTGCTAGGTGCCAGTAAGTCGGTTCCGGCCCATCATGACCTTATGTACAATCATGGACTACTTTTGTCCATAGAATCCTTCAGTATCACAACTGAAAAGTTAACTTTTTTCTTCAGTTTTCACAGCTTGAGAAATGCTGAGTGTGTTTGTTGCTTTTTATTTCCTAATTGCAGGCCTGTGCACAATTTTTAAATGTATTATTATTATTATTATTTTGTGTGATAACTCCTTTCAATAGCCTCATATTAGGGAAACATCCCAACTAGGGTGCGATTTTTAAATTAAAAGATCATCTTATTGGGGGCTATACAGCTCTTATAACAATCCATACATCAATTGTATCCAGCATATTTATACATATGTTGCCATCATTATTTTCTAGACATTTACTTTCTATTGAGCTCTTAGTGTCAGTTCCTCCACCCCCACCCTGTGACTCCTTGATAAATTATAAATTATTATTTTTATATCTTACACCAACCACTGTCTCCCTTCCCCCATGGTTTCTGTTGTTCATCCCCCTGGAGCGTGTGTGTGTGTGTGTGTGTGTGTGTGTGTGTGTGTGTGTGTGTGTGTGTGTGTGTGTGTGTGGTTATGTGCTGATCATCTCAATTGGTTCCCCCTTCCTCCCCAACATTCCCCACCTTTTCCCTACCCTTCAGGTATCATTACTCCCAATCCTGTTCCTGGATTCCATGTCCATGTGTTGTGAGCTCTTCTCTCTTATCTGTACCTGTGTACATGCTCTGGTCGAGCCCGCAGTGAAAGGCAAGACTGGAGTCATGATAGTGGGGGTGGGTGGGTGAGGAAAGCCTCAAGGAACCAGAGGAGGACTGTGTGTTTCATCGGTGCTTTACTGCACCCTGATTGACTCATCCCTGCCCTGTGACCCTCTGTGAGGGCATGTCCCATTGTTGACAGATGGATTTTGGGTCTCTGCTCAGGATCTCCTTGTGCTCAAGAATATCTTTTTTGTTTGTTAGTTTTGGGTCTTCTGATGCCTGTTACCTGGTCCTGGCAACACCGCATGATCATGTTGGCTGGTGGGCTTCTTCCATGTGGGATTTTTGCTTCTCTGGTAGATAGCCACTTGTTTAACTTCAAACTTTTAAGACCCGAGATGCTATATCTTTTAAGACACCATCTGCCTTCTTCACCACATTTGCTTATGCACACAATTTATCTTCAGCCATTGTGCCTGGAGGGTGACCATTACAGAATGCCAGGTTGTAAGAACAAAGTGTTCTTGCATTGAGGGAGGCATGAGCAGAGGTCCGAAGTCCATTCACTACCTCAGTGTATTGCCATATAAATATATGTACATAGGTCAATACCTCTTTTATGAATTAATATATTTACATATGTACACACCCATGCTTATACATCTATCCATAGCTTTGCTTGGTAGATCTTTCCTCTGTTTCCTTTCAACTTCCTCCTGCCCCACCATCATGCTCGCCCAACTTTCACCTCTTAGTAATTCCTCTCAGATAGATTGCTCAATTTACTATAATACTTTGTCTTCTATAAAAAAGGCAAAATCCTCATAACTACAACAGTCAACAACATCATGATACGTAATTTTATTTGGATCCACATTCAACACTCATAGAAGAAGAAGAAAATAACAAACCATACTCACTGCCATTATTGCATCAGTGCCTACTCATAGTGAACTCGACTCATAGAACTGCCCCAGTGGGTTTCTGAAACTGTGCCTATTTGCAGGAATGGACAGCCCCATCTTTCCCCGACAACTCAAAAACAACAGCCAAGACGTGTATTTCACAGGGCGGATCTGCTGTAAAGATCTCTTTGAAGTGCTCAAAAACAAAGATGTCACACAGGGGGCTACGATGCACCTAACCTATGCCATGGTATTTTCAATCTCCTCAATTACATTGGCAAGCTGGACAAAGGATTCATAAGAATTGATGCTTTAGAATGATGGTGTTGGCGAAAAATATAGACAGAACAACACTGCTTATAGAGGAAGTACAGACGGAAGTCCGCTCAGAATAGAGGACGATGAGATGTTGTCTTTCTTACTGTGGACACAGTATCAGAGACACTAGTCCCTGGAGAAGAACAACACGCTTGTTAAAGGAGAGAATGGCCAACGAAGAGGGAGGTGCTCAATGAGATCAGTTGCCATGGTAGCTGTAACAATAGGATCAGAGATAGGTAGCCCAGGACCAGGCAGTCCATGTTGTTGCATATAAACTCGCTATCAGTTGCAACTGACTTAATAGAACCCCATAAACAACAGCATTCACTTTCAGGAATTACCACTTTAGAATCTTAATGTAAGGAAAGCATCCAAAAGTATCCAAAAGTTTACACGTAGTCATGTTTCCTGCCCAGTGTTTATGATACTGAAAAATTAGCAGTCTACCACCAAGGCTATGTTTTCTAAATACCAGTCCTTCCTCTTTGTTTGCAACTTTTGCATTACTGTCACCAGTCATTATCAACGCATCTTGATTGCATGTTCAATCATTTCAGGTGGAAGAACTTGGTAGAATTCTTCAATTTCTTCATGACTAGCTTTAAGGTTAGTGCGTATATTTGAATCATCATCGTATCAACTGTGCTACATTGTAGGTGTATCGATATTATCTGATAACAAACAGCATTGTACTTCAAGATCGACTTTGAAATGTTCTTTTCGATGGTGTATGCAATGCCTTTGCTCTGGAATTTGGTGTTCATGGCATAGTAAACTGCATGATTATCGATTTCAAAAAGGCAATACCACTCCATTAATGTGTAATGCATTCCATTTCACTTTTGATGCCTTTCATTTTCCTAAATCCATACGCCATACATTCCGTTCTCTAATTTTTAATGGATGTTTGCAGCCATTCATTCTCATTTTGAGTTGTTTCCTATCAACAAACGAAGGTCTCCCAAACTTTGATGCATGACGCCATTAAGGTTGACTCTACTTTGAGGAAGGAGTCCTGGTGATGTAATGGGATATGCACCGAGCTGCTAACCACAGGGTCAGTAGTTCGAACTTACCAGTTGGTCTGTAAGAGAAAGATGAGACTGTCTGCTCTCATCAAGATTTACAGACACCCAAACCCCAGGGGCACATCTACTCTGTCTTGTAGGGTTACTATGAGTTGGAATCTACTCTATGGCAGTAAGTTTTCTACCCGAGGAGTCCTTTCTTTCCTAGTTGTATTTTGAGCACCTTCCAAGGCTAGGGGTCATCTTCTGGCACCACATCCGACAGGGCTGTGCTGCTATTCATAGGTTTCCACTGGGAGTTTCACAGACGTGGACTGTCTCTTCCTTCTTCCCAGTACATTTGTCTCAACGCTCTACAGAATTCTCTTCACTATAGGTAACTCGGTTAGGTTAGCTGATGTTTGTATGTGCTTGTATTTAGAAAAAGGGACATATAGAGACAGAAAGAAATGGCTTACGCAGTTAAATGAATAGCTAAGTCCAGTCCAGTTCAAATCAGGCTTCTCCTGACTCATGGAAGCTGACAAACAAGGAGCAAGATGATGAAGCAGTGATGGTAGTGGGGCACAGGTTGGCAGATGCAGAGGTAAATCATTCCAAAGTTGAACGAATGACTTCACTACTAGTAGTTCTCTGATGGCTCCTAGGATTGGCAGTTGACACAACAGGAGATCAAGGGACCACATGCAAAAATCCAGTTCCAGCCAAAGGTGAAGGGCCAAAGAGAACTTAGACTCTGATGGACCTCTCTCTCTTATACAAAAGGCCACAGCCTCAATGAGGTGTCATCAGGCTGTGACCAGATTGATAGGTTGGGCTCCACTCCTACCCTTACAAAGGAATGTCTAGTTGACCCAATCCCTAATCATCATAAAGATGCTGATGGTAGTTGAAATACTGGTGACATGGCTTCCAATATCCCAGCAATATGAAAGCCACGACAATAAACTAAACTGACAGATAAGTGCAAACCTTTGAGGTATTAGTATTCAATTTCACAGATATGGAGTCTAAGACTGAGTGGGAATTTAGGCCTAGTGGCATAGTGAATTATGTGTTGGGATGTTAACTGCAAGGTCAGCAGTTCAAAATCACCAGCAGCTCCTCTTATAAAAATAAGGTTCTCTACACCCATAAAGGTAAACCCACAGGGACAGTTCTCTGTTCTATTGGGTCACTATGACTTGGATTAACCCCATGGCAGTGATTGGTGTTTTTTTTTGGTGGGAGAGGGGGGACTAGGAGGTTGGCCCAAGATCAAGCAGATAGCCAGTGAATCTAACTCCAGAACTTTAAGATGCTGATTTTGAATATTTTATCAACCTGCACTCAGTAGCTACAGAAAGGGAAAGAACAGCAGGAGGAAGCGGAACAAGAAGAGGAGGAGGAAGATGAGGTAGTTTCATAATCTGGTATCAATTTGGGACTTGAGAGGAGTATGAGTGAAAGGATTGAGTCTAGCCTGTCATTCATTGTATAGCCAATGAGGCCTCTGTGTGGGCCTGGTCATCTCCTGAGAATTCTGGGAATTCCTGGTATTTCCTCCTTGGAGGTGGGAGATACTCTCTCTCCTCTCACTCCTTTGGAGATGCTCAACTGAGAAGGCACTCTCTGCGAGACATCCCTGAGGTGAAGCCACATGGACCTGCCCTGATGCAGCCAGGAAGCTGAAGAAGCCACGTGGAGACCCCTGTCAGCACTGAGATGCTTACAGCGCCACTGGATCCAAAGACTTTCTATCTCCTGCCTGGGATCATCCTGCATTAGGCATCATTGCATGTGTTTCGTGAGTCTGAAGAGGAGTTTATAGATTGGTATTGGACCTATGGGCTAATATCAGACTTAAGGGCTTAGACTGGACTGGACTGGGATGCTTTCTTAATGTACAATTACCTTTTATATAAAACTTTCTCTTACACACATATGAGTTTCTATGGATTGGTTGCTCTTGTCTACCTGGACTGATACAGAAGATAATGAACAGTGAGTACTGGATGCATTGGGCTGACATTCTTTCCCCACCTCTGACTCGGCACCAAATCCTATCAGTCTGCTTCCTAATAAGAGAGAACATTTATAAAGTGCTTAAGTCTGTGCTAAGGAGCCCTGCTGGTCAACGCTGATGCTACCAACAGAGAGGTTGGTGGTTTGAAGCTACCTGGTGGCTCCACAGGAGGAAGAGCTGTTGGCTTTGTCTTCTCCTGTAAAGATTGTGGCCTAGAAAACCTGGTGGGTGTGGGGGGTGGGGTGGGGGTGGGGGTTCTACTCTGTTACACAGCAACTGTGGAGCGACGAGTCCACTCACAACAACACAGGTCTGTGCTGAAAATTGCTCTGACGGCTTAGCTTGCACCACCTCACCGAATCCCTTTAACACTCACACGAGCAGGGAGTACACCCCTGACCCTCCACATACCGATGGGGAAACAGTAGCACCTTGTGCGGACCAGTAAAGCCAGGACTTAAGTCCAGATAGCCTTCCTCCGGAATCTGTTTGAGGTCCCCCCTTGGGACCAATGGGACTCTAGTTCTCTCTTGTCTAAACAACCTCTTGTTTCTACTGATAGGTCCTTCCTCAGTCTCTCATCCTAATTTCCACTCCCCACTGCCCCCAGACGGTATCATCTACTTTGCTTGGAGAAACCTGAGATGGTGCCTCCGCATCTGCAGACTCAAGTTCAGGCTTCTTGGCATCGTGGTCTAGGCTCCTCGTAGGTGGCTGTAACGTGCGCGCTCCTCTCCTGGTCCCAAGGGGCGCACCTCCTCCTGAGGTGCACGCTGCTCTCTAGCTTCTCCCTCAGGACTGGTACCCTGCCGCAAGGAACGTCCCAGCGTTCCCAAAGCAGACAGCACCTCCTTATAGGTGCGCGGCCCTTGCTGGGCCTTGGAATGATCCCCGCTCAGGAGCGGCAGGACGGCTGGTGGGGCCGGGCACGGCCTGAAGGGTTCAGCACAAACTACTAGAGCCTTCTGGTCGAACGGGAAATCCTGTCCCTTAGCACTCTGAGTGACCATGGGAGTGATGGCGTCGTGCCAGCCGAGGTCCACGTGAGCAGCAAAGACTGACGGGCACGCTTATGGAGAAGGCGATGCACCCACCATCTGGGAGGGTGGTGGGTGCGGGGTGCTTCTGAGATGGCAAAGAGGTGTTTCGTATGCACCATTGTAAAGACTGAGACAGGCAGGGTAGACGCTATTATTGCTGAACCGAGGCTGAGGGAGGCCGCGTGACTTATGAGAGCTATGAGGGGAGTGAGCGGCAGGATTAACACTGAAATATAGGGTTGCTCTAAGTGGGCTTCCTTCCATGTGTTCTGTGCAGAGCACACTCAGTCCGTAAGGTCCCAGAGGAGGCCTTGAACGTGGCGGCCCTGTCCTCTGAGCAGGAGCAGACGCACCCACAAGGCCTGCCTGCTGAGCAGATCACTGCTCTTCCTCCTGGCCCTGCTCCTCGCCCTCCTTGCGAACCCCACTTCCCCGGACCCCTTCTCCAGCGAGGAACTCAGCGGGGAAGAACCCCCAGGCTGGAAGGTCACAAGTAGGACCCCCATGACTGTGGATCTGTGGGTGTGGGGCAGCCTCCACTACCCACATCCTGACTGAATCCCCTCCTCCCCCAAATAAAAAGCTCTGTCCTCAGGAAGTCTCCAGTCAATTTCACGTCTCCCTGTCCCCCATGTCCTCTCTGGCACAGCAAAGGACAGGCTGTGATGCAACGCTTCCCTCAGCGCGCCTGCCGTGCCCCATCAATACTGCGCAGCGACAGGAGCTTTCCCCCCGAGAGATGAAGATTCCACTCTTTGGACTCTCCTCTGCGGTTCATCTTTCCAAGAGCAGGCTGAGGCTGTCCGTCTCTGAGTGAGCATCCAGGGTTGGGAGATTAGTGACGTGCGAATCGGTTAGGCTTAATGGCACAGAGAATATTTTATTTTTATTTCCATTTTAATACACCATCAACATGCAATGAAGGAAGATATACGGCAACACTTGAAGAAGGGGCTGCCCTGCAAGTTATCTTCAGTTACCAATTTGGGACCAGTTTCGGAAGTTATTTTTCTGCCAGTCTGGAGAATCTCCGAAAATTTTGGCTCCATGAAAATGATGTATTACTAAGGGTAAAGGTCACCTTAAACTTTGCACAAGAAATCAGAGTAGTGTGTGACCATGCCACTTGGAAATTTTTCTCCCCTCGACGATATAAAGAAGCCAGGCACAGAGAAGACTTCTTTTCTCAGAACCGTGAACTTCTTTAATTCTCTGGTGGCATCCAAGTAATCTGTGTTGACCCGCAGATGCCATTCGAGTCTACAAATGTCTTGCTGAGCTAGGAAATGGATCTTGCTGCAAAGACCTTGAGCATCGTCATTCCTTCATGTTCTTCATGGACGCCTAGAGTTCCACTAGACTGTGCCCCCTTTGGGCCAGAGGCTGGATCAGATTCCTCTATGTATCTTCCAGCCAGCACATTGCCTGGAACATGGAAGAGGCCCATTCCAGCTTCCACGAATAACCATACTAGTAATAATGCACATGTGTTGAGTATTGGCAGCCTGTGAGTATTCTATGTGTAGCATTTTACAGGTACTACTCAGTATAACCCTTCCTTTCACGTCCTGTGGACGTGTTATCAGGGAGACAAGTCTCTGAAAATGGGCACCCTGCTGGGTAGTGAAAAAAAAAAAAAAGACTCTCAAGGATACAGGTTGATCTAGTGGCTGCAACAACGAGCTCAAACATAAAACAGTCCCGCGGATGGTGCAGGAGCAGGCTGTGCTGTTGGAGGGTCGCTTTGAGTCTGAACCAGCTCAATGGCACCCGGTAACAACAACAACCCTATTGGAGGGGTCCTGCTGGCACCGAGGTTGAACACTCAGCTGCCAACTGGGAGGCGGGCCGTTGTAAACCCCCAGGTACTCCATAGGAGAGAGATGTGGCAGTCTGTTTCTCTACAGGCTCACAACACCAGCACCCGGCTGGGCAGTGCTGCGCTCTCCCCTAGCATTGCTAGGTGTCTGAATTAAAGGGCCAGGAGAAGGGTTTGGGTTATACCTCTATGGGGGTGAATATTATTATTGTTTTCATGGTATCATGAGAGAAAACAGTGCCTCTGGAGTATTATGTAGCTGTCCTGAGATCCCTGAGATGATATGTTGAGAGCAGTATTTGACCCTTAGCGGTCCGACGCCACATAACTTTCTCTTTCTTCCACGCATGAAGGAAATGTGTCTCTGGCCTGCTATGAGTAGGTGAATGAATTGTTTAACCTCACAGTCTCAGTTTTCTCTGTGTTGAACCAAATTTATTGGACTCCCATTCTGTGCGCTGGGATATTGCACAAAGGCATGAGCATATATACTGGCTTACGGGATGGTTGAGAAGACAAGAAGAGTGCGGGGAAGTTACTTGGAGAGCTTACTACGTTCCAAGGGCTTCACACATGGGCACTCAGATTATTCTCAAAGCTACACTTTGAGGCGCCTGAGGCTTACATGAATGTCAATGTTTACACACCAGGGAAAGAATGGTGTCTACCCACCTGGCTGCCGACAAGGTTCATTCTGTTCTCCATCACACTGGCGATCCCCCAAAGCAGTCCTGGTGAATGAACAAGTAAATAATAAAGCCCGTGTGTGACGGGCCTGGACTCAGACCTGCTCTTGAGGAGGGCAGTGATGATGACAAGACAAAGCGTTGGAGAGTCATCTCCAAACTCAATGCCATCAAGTTTTATGGTCAATTGTGACCCACGGCGACCCTATAGGGCAAGGGCGAACTGCCCCTGCGAGTTTCTGAGAATGTAATGTTTCACAAGAGTAGAAAGCCCATCATTCTCCCTCAGAGCCACTGGCGCTTTTGAACCGCTGACCTCTCACTTAGCAGCCCAGCTCGTCATCACTGCTCCATGGTGATGAGGTTTATGAATTAAATGGCTTAGACTCTGCTTATTCACAGTTATCCTGTTCAAACCTCTGAAATATGAGGGTGGTAGGACTTAGATTCTAGCACAGTGGTTCTCAACTGGGTCTGATTTTGCCCACCAGAGACATTTGACAATGTCTCGGGACATTTTGGCGGTGGTATAGACGGATGCTTAAGGGACTAATGCTTTCAATTCCGTGCCTAGTTGACAGGTTGGTGGTTTGAACCCTCCCAAAAGCTCCTCAGAATACAGCTCTGGCAATCTGCTTCCAAAGGTCCCAGACTTGAAAACTCAATGGAGCAGTTCTACTCCGTGGACATGTGTTTGTCCTGAGTCCAGACTGACTTGAGGACAACTAACAATAATAGGGGTTCTGCACAAGAAATCCCTCTCCCTGCCTCCCTTCCCCCACCAAGAAGTGCCCTGCCCCAAATGTCAATAGTGCTGCAGTTGATAACTCCACTCTAGGAGAGAAAGCTGAGGCTAGAGAGGTGAAGAGATTTCCTCAAGGTCACACTGCTGGTATGTTATGGAGCCAAGACTAAGACTCAGACCTGCCTCTGCCGAGCATGCTTCCCTCCGACCCTACACACTGACCTCTTTCTCATTTTAATATAAGATAGGAAGTCACTATCGAAATTTAGGGGAAAAAGAAATGCTTGAAGTGGTATTTGGACAAAAGATTTCTAGTAACTATACAGAAGGGGGGGCCATAGTGAAGAGAGATTTCAAAAAATGTCCAGTTCCATCAAGTTGATTATGATTCATAGTGACCCTATAGGACAGGGTAGAACCAACCCTGTTGAGTTCTGAGGCTGAGTCTTCACAGAAATAGAAAGCCTGCTCTCTGTCCTGCAGAACAGCTGGTTGCTTTGAATAATCCTGTGGTTAGCAAGCCTAACGCATTACCACTAGGCCCCCATATAGGGAGGAGAGCTGGGAGAGCTTAACATTTCCTGGTCTTCCTAGGGATATGCTCATCTCGCTAAACGGTCTAGGTGTAAGGGGTGCTGAGGTCTCTGTCCAGATCCCCATATCGGTGTGTGGATAAGCATGCGCTCAGTTACTAGGTCTTTCTCTCGGGATTATTCTCAGCTGAAGAGAACCACCCAGCCCAGTGTCCTTACCCCCTGGAGCATGCTGGGCATAAAACTCAGCCCCTTGCCCCATACTGCAGGGCCACACCCCTGTAGAACACTGGTTGCATTGTTGTTGGCAGGAGCATCTCTTCTCCTCTCTCAGCCTTGTTGTCATTTCTCCAAAGGAATTGTTCCCTGATCAATCCTCCACATGCAAATCTCCATCTCAGAATTCGCTTCCTGGGAAACTTAATGCCAAGTCCCTAGATAAAAATGATCATTTAAAAATGCTGGCAGCTCACAATGTAACGGTAAGTTTTTAAAAAATAGTAAAAATCCAGCTATGCATCGTGATGCTAATTCTATATCAAAGAGCACCACATAGTGGTAAAGAGCTTGAGGTCTGGGTCGAGACAAAGGTGGATTCAAATATCAAATCCACTGCAATCGAGTCCACTCTGACTCATGGTGGCCTTATGAGACAGTAAACCTGCTCTTTAGGGTTTCTGAGTCTGTAAATCTCTACAGGAGCAAGCAGCTTCATCTTTTGTTCATGGGGAAGCTGTTGGGTTTGAACTGCCAATCTGTGGTTAGCAACCCAGCACTGAACTGTAAGACATTCTGATATGAGCTCCAGCAATTACTAACTGTGTAGCACTGAACAAATTGTAGTGCTCCTTTGAACCTCAGCTTTTTAATCTGTGAAATGGGAATAATGCCTACTTCTTGGGTTCTTATGTTAAAAGTAAAGGTAAATGCATATAGCGACATTTAGTGAAGTCTAAGCTCTTTCAGAGAAAAAAAACTGGAAGGAAACTCTCCCAAATGGTCATGATCGGTCTATTTGAATGCTGGTGCTATGGTTGATTTTTATTTTCTTTAATTCTCTGAATTTACTGAAATGTCCAGCATTAACATGATAGAGGATATTTATGATTGCTTTCATCATATTAAGCCTCCATTCCCAGCTCTGCCCAACTTCCATTGAGGGATCCATTGGTTCCGCAGGCACTGGCTCCATGTTCTAGCCTGCTACTACCCATCGCCATAGATTTCAGAACAAAAACTGACCCATTCAACTTGTTCCATTTCTGGTAGCCCCAGGAGATTATTTCAGGTGTGGGCCTGTGACCTAAACCAGTTCAACTGGAGTGAGTCTCTGGATTCCTGCTTGGAATTTGGGAACAAAGGAGAGCATCCTATCTATGAGTGAAGGTAAACTTGGTGTCTTCCAAAAAAAATCTCCAAACACTGCCATTGAGTCAATTACGACTCATCGGCCACTGCACAGGGCAGAGTAGAACTACAGACTAACTTCATGGGAGTAGAAAGCCTTGTCTTTCTTCCTCAGAGACCCTGGTGGTTTCAAACTGCTGACCTTGAGGTTAGAAGCCGAAATGCATAAGCACTATACCACTAGGACACCTCGTTTTGGGAGCTGTTAAAAGCCACCTTGGAGAGCCTGCCTTGGGGAGGAAATGGATACCTTTGAAGGCAGAGCATAGAAAGAACTAAACTGTGTTCCTAGTGACCTCACTGCCTCCCTGAATCAAAACACACCTTACATCCGCCCGTCTCTGGACGCCTACATCACAGGAGTCAACCCAGTCTCTGTATTATGGAAACAAATTTAAGTTGGGTTTTCCATTACTCACAACAGAAGTTTTAACGCATTTGCATTATTTTCACCATCAGAAGTTAACAATGAAATATAGCTATATTAAAATTGTAAGCTATATATGCTACATATTGAGGATATATCCATGTATAGTTAATATACATAGTTAACATAGATTGTAACTATATATATTCCTTCTATATGAACTATATCTAGTCACCATCTCTGTAGTAGGTCTTCATCTATCTGTCGATCCAGCCCACTCTTTCTGTAAGTCTCAGGTCAAGTTCCTCCGTTCACCAACCATCACAGACATCACTGGCCTGGGCTGATTTTCTTCTTCAACAAATATCTTTAGCTCTAGTGCCTGGATATCCATCTGACATTAGATAAACTCATGTTTTCTATTGCTATAAGTTCAAGATGTATAGATTTTTATCTTCCCTTTGAGTCAGAAAACTGAGAGTAGAGGGTCATGTCTCATAATTCTTTCATAAATCCCATATTACCTTGTCATAATTTCCATTAGACAATTCTCATAAATCCTATGTCATCACTTTTCCATGCCTTACAGTATGTTAAGCCTCAGTTTAGACCCTTAAACATTACCTCAAAAGAGGCTAAACAAGCACATGTACTTGTGTATCTGCCATCAAGCCGGTTCCCATGGTGGTCTAATATACAACAGCATGAAATGCCAGTTCTAGACCATCTTCAAGATCGCTTGTATGTTTGAGTCCCTTGTTGAGGCCATTACTCAACACATTCGTTTATCTATAAACACACTGACTTGTCATTAAATTACTGAAATAAACAGTACTAGTCATTCTCCAATTTTGATTATTTCTTCATTTCATATATGTACTTATGAACCTCCACAGATCAGAGATTCTCTGAGATGGCTTTGGTGGCAAGCATCGTGCTAAGGACAGCAGTTACAAAGTCGCCGAGCTTTCAGAGCATGAGGGAGAATAGTGTAATCCTTCTAGTGGAGGCCCACACAACCAGAGGGGCTTGTCCAAGCCGTACTGCCCTTGGCGGAGCCAAAGTTTGAATCAGGCCTTCAGCTTACCCACTTAACACCCATTGGGCTCACTATAATCAGCGCAAGAGAATTAGCTACACAGTGTTGGGCAAATTCACCTTGTCAGGTGCCCCATAAATGCTTCCATAAGACTCTTAGCAGAGTCAAAGTTGTTAACTCATTTTTCAGCTTGCTCATGGCCCCATAAGATACAGAGCACGAGGCTGATGTAGGAAGGGATTTTTCTCCACTAGTCAGTCGGGTGGCTTATTTCAGCCCCCAGAGTAGCTGTTAATCAGGTTTCAATGGACTTCAGCGTTTCACTCAGAACCTGTTGGCAATCCTGAAAGTCTCCGGATCCTGTCATCTCTGCAAAATGAGCTCCGGCGACGGCGCCATCCGTTTTCTGCTTTATTGAGGGCTCCCTTCAGAACAGTTCCTGCTGTCGCATTAATACGGACCTCAGCAGGGACCCCCTCTTCACCGAGAGCTGCTCTCTCGGGGGACAAAATGATGTGTGCTGGTGTCCAGAGGTCTAATAGTGTCAAGGCAAGTTTTTAATGTACTCTTTGTCTGATGCAACTTTCTCCCGGCACCAGTGCAGTCCTTCCCGTGCACAGAGTAGTGCTATTTGGACCTACAGGTACTCTTCTCTCAGACTGTCCAATTTCCCCCCTGCAACTTTTCAAAGGATTCTCTTGCCCTGCTTCTCGATTCTCCACAACCCCCCCCCCCCGTCATCCCCCCACCCCCTGAACCTGTGGAATCACTTTTGTGCCAGTTCTACTGACTCCTCTCCCCGCCTCCTTCCCCAGACAGACAGCACAAATAACATCAACACGTTGAAACCATCTGGTCAAGCCCTGAACCGACCAGATGGTTTCCTTAAAATGCCCAATCACTTTGTGATAGGTTTTAAGGCGAACCCTTGTTAGTTGAGGAAACGGAGACTTCAGGAAGCTTAACTAACTGACTGGTGCAAATCAGAGGGATTGGAGTGCCCTTTAGGCCTGCAACTCCATTCCCCCCTGGTTAACTTTAGTCAAATGACAGGCAGGCTTATAAGGTGAATGACAAGACCAGGGACCTTTGCCCTCCTTAGGGCAATCGACCTCAGAAGACTGAGAGGACAGCGTGTGCTCGGAAGGCAGGAAGGGATAAGAAAGAAGCAGACTGGAAATAGGAAAACACAGGAGGAAGGGATGAGGGCTGTTCTATTCCGGGGACAGGAATCCATGTCGCGAAATCAAATGTGGATGAACTGTGGAATGGAAAATCATCTTTTTTCTGCCAACTTTTACCCAAATTACAGTAAGAAGTGAAAGAAAATTCGATCATGAACCCAGGTAGTTCAAGTCTAAGGTCAAGATGCTGACTACTGTACTACACGAAGAAAGCCTCAACTGGTAAGTAACTTCTCACTCATGGTGAGTCCATGGGTTACAGCCCGGGACTGCTCCATGGGATTTCCTTGGCTACAGTCTTTACAGAAACAGAGCAGCAGGCTTTCTTCTGTGGTGGGTTCACACCACTAACCGTTTGGTGAGCCGACCAGCACAAACCACTTGCATCTCACAGGAGAACACACTAATCATGAGAACCCACTGAGATCATGAGCGTATCACTCAACCATATACAATCAGCCTTCCCTCATTGCGACGGCAGTTTTATTTATTGGGCACTAGTGTCCCTGTGCTTAAGACTCCTGACCTTCTGTGTATTTAAGATCTTGGAAGGAGAAGAGACTCCTCAAAATATTAAAAGAATTTGCAAAATCCAATATGAAGGGTTCTTGTGATGTTACACTGGGGTTAGGATGCTAACACATGACAGAGGTAATACAATGGTATAGAAAGTAACACACACACACACGCAAGGACACCTGGGAAATTTGAATAAGGTGATGAACTGTGCCAATGACAACAGTCTCGCTGTGACTTTATGGGATTGTTTGGGGAAGTATGACTGTGGGAGGTGTCCAGGTAAGGGGTGGGAATGCTTTCTTGGTATCATGTTTGAAAACTGCACGAGTCAACAATTAACTTCCTTTCCTAAAACGAGAGGGGAAATTTGAACATTCAAAAATAAATATTAGCATATGTTTAATCAAATGTTTACAAAATGTATTGTTATTTCAGTTATTCATTATAAGTCAATGACTACCATTAAAATATGTAAAGCACAAGAAAAATAAGGCAATTCTAAATACATTCACTATTGCAAAAGTCCTTTTGAATTTTATATGGCCCCCCAAAATTATATATAATATTTGATGTGAATGCATTGTACGTGTTTAACATGATGGTGTTGGAATCTCCAAAAGTAAGGTATCCAGAGTCTACAGAGGCCTTGAAACAAGCTTGCTCCCCAGCCCAGATTTCTTCTCCTTCCTGTTGCAGTGTGCACACTTGAAATGGACTCCACACCAGCCCTCTCTGGAGCTGAGCTCCTGGTGCCTACACATCACCATGGATTCCGCACTCTCTGACCCGTTGAGGGTCCTCCCGTGGCACATTCCATTCTGAAGGCAGTTCTGACAGCAGGCATCACACAGTCTAAACATGGTTGCAATATTTGTCCCATGTCATGGCAACTTCCATTTTTGGAACACTCAGCGTTGGAAGGCTTGAGGTCATTTTAAAATTGTCCTTCATATTTTGTCTTTATTGTCTAATGTAATTTCTAACAGAATTTTTAAAGACAGTTCAAATAATGCTAGACATGAGGAGGCTCATTCATCTCAAGTTTAGTATTCTTAGTATGACACATAAATATCACAAAACACAAGAAGTATGAGCACGAAGGGGAAACATTCTAATAGGTATTAAAGTTTAGGTCGAGTCAGAGGATATAGATGAAACTATTGGTAATCATATTTGATCCTCCAAATTGGCAATGATAAGAGACAATTATTATACAAGGGGTTTGGTGAGAATGCAGGCAGTCGGGTCCTGCAGGTGGAAGTGTACTTTCCTAAAACTGGTGAGATGGACCAAGAACCTTAAAAATACTCTTACTTTTGAATCAACAATTTACCTTAGGGAAGAATTGAGAATATACACAAAATAGTTAAGTAAAGATTCTACATAATTGTATACAAGCTACTGCGGAGTTCTTCATAACAGAAAAAGGAAACCATCTAAAAGATCCAATAACAGAGAAATGGTTAAATTAATTATTATGTATGAATACCATGAACACAGCATGGTAGGTTAAATAGGATAAATTAGAGAAATATTTAAAGACATAAAAAGATTGTTCTATTATTTGCTTAAAAGGGCTGGGCAGGTTACAAAACAAGAACAACCTGACCCCCTTTATATATTCTCTTCACTATATAGACACGTAAACATCAATGAACATAGGAAACAGACATTTTGGTTAAATTGTAAGAATGATGCAGGCAATGTTTTTGAGTGGTGGAATTTGGGGGGATTGTTTTTCTTTGGTTTGGCATATTTCTGGAAAAAGATGTGGGTTGCTTTTAAAATGGAATATAGCCAGTCTTTTTTTTTCTTTCTTTACACTTTGCTGCACAAGATGAGCCTCACTATCAAATAGTCATCTTGTAATAGATGTAGAAAAGACATTGAACAAAATCCAACACTTCCAAGATGTCATTTGGAAGACGCTGTACTCACCCAAGCCACAGTAGGCTCAATCGCCTAATATGCATGAGAAAGTTGGACAATGAATAAAGAAAGCCAAAGAAGAATCGATGCATTTGAATTATGGCGCTGGCGAAGAATATTGAAAATATTGTGAACTGCCAGACAAACAAATAGATCTGTCTTGGAAGAAGTACAACCAGTATGCTCCTTTGAAGATAGATTTTGTTTCACCTACTTTGGACTTTTCATCAGGAGAGAGCAGTCCCTGAAAAGGACATCATACTTGTACAGAAAGAGGGCAGCCCCAAAGAGCAAGCCTATCAAGGAGATGGATTGACAATGTGGCTGCAACAATGGGCTCAGACAACAATGACGATGAGGACGGCAAGGGTCTGGGCAGTATGTCGCTTTGTTGTACATAGGATCACTATGAGTCAGCAATGAATTGATGGACCCCACCAACATCTATTCATGATAAGAACACTCCATAAAGTAGGGATGGGCGGGAACTCCATTATCCTGTAAAGGACATCTATGAAAAATCTATTGCTGACATAATCCTTCATGGTGAAAATTTTCCCACTAGTGACAGCAAGAAGTCAAGGATGTCCATTTCGATTTAATATTGTACTAGTTTGTCTTCTGCTGTCTCTGTGTTTTAGATTATGTTTGATAGTCTGTTTTTGCTATAAATTATGGCTCCTGAGGTTGTTACTATTATGTCTTTGATGATCTTTGCAGTTTTATATTTCACATTGAGGTTTTTGGGCCATCTTCAATTCATGTTTGTATATGGTGTGAGGTATGGCCCTTGTTTCCTTTCCTGCAAATGGCTATCCAGTTGAGTGGTATATTTTAAAATGGTGAATGACTGATGTGTGCATTATCTCTCGATTATTAAACGGAGGCCGAGAAAGAGATAGGGGAGGAAGGTGCTTCGGGCACCATGCTAATCTCTGCCGGACCAGGTGGCTACAGGTCTATTAGAACCGCAGTTCCAACAGCTCTAAGCAGGACCAGCGGCAAAATGTGTGACTGCTCATCAATCCCAGAACATAGCAGGTGCCTTTCCTATATAAAGGGGCAGGCCTTTGTGGGTGACAGTGAGAGGCCAATGCAGGGTCCCCAGGTGGATTAAGCCTCCCATGAATCCCCTCTGATCAGAGATATGAATAACCTTGCTATTAGGCTTAGCGCCGTGGAGAATGCATTAATGTAGATGTAATCAGGTGAAAATGTAGCACCTTATCATCTGTTCTCCCTTTTGATCCATTCTAAATTTGCTCTAGTTTTTCTTATTTTCTGCCTGCTTTTCTGTTGAGGCCTTTCTGTTTTATTTATTGTTGTTGTTTTTGGATTTGTGCTTTTCTTCATATGAAATCCAAAACAGGTAAATCTATAGAGGCTGTAACTGGATTAATAATTTCTTAGGGTTCGGGGAGCGGAGGTTGGAGGGAAATTTGGGAGCTAATAACAATGAGTACAAGAAGGAAGAAAAGCTCTAAAACTGATCATGGGGATGATTGCCCAACTCTTTTAAATACGCTTAAGCCATCGATTTGTACGATATGTGAATTATATGTCAATAAAACCGCCAACATTTCAAAATAAATAACATAAAGGAGTAGGCCCGGACCAGACAACAAGGGAGAGGCGTTGCCCTAACCACGCTCTGGGTTCTTTTTCCACATAGAGCAATGCCCTCTTGCCTCCCCAGATGCTGACTCGTTCCCTCCTTGCCATTATTCGACTTCCCGAAACTGTGCTCAAGCTGGTTCCCCCCTGGGTTCGCTCTTCACCGACATCACCAACCAGCCATTGATATTGACTTACGCAATGCTTCCCCTTCTAATTAGATTTTTAGTACTAATAGAAACAGAGGTTTTAAAGATTTCATTTTTAAATTTAGCCAATAAAGTTAAGTGCTTCTCAGGGAAATCAGTACTAGAGTGCTATCGTCCTCTCCTTCCCAGCGTTTTGTCAATACTTTATCTTCATTAAAGATGCTATAGATTTTCATATTTCCCAAACTGAGCCGTCTCCCAGTTCTCTTGATGGCGACTCCTCCTCTGCTGTCACGGTGAACACTAGGCCAGAGCAGGAGCTACATTTCCCAGCCTGGGGTAAGGATCACCTGTGTTACTAATAACTGTTGTCTTTGGTAACTTCGACTTGAACAGTAACAAAAAGTATAAATCACCCCCAAGGCTCTTAATTACTCCCATTAACAGTTGCTTTGTTATCCGGATGCAGAGCGCACTCGCTGCACTGTGAGTACACACAGCGAGAGTAGGAGGTACAAGCCTGGCTTCCCGCCAGGAGTTAAAATAAGTTATGCTAAATGGATGGTTCAATTGTTCCCCTGGATTCTCGCTAGGTTTGGGGCATGTGGGTCTCAGCAACACTATAGGAGTCTGGGGTCTCTGCGTCTTGGAGGACTTCCGCCGGGGGTCCTGCTGCCTCTCATTTTATTTTTCTGAAGCTCTCTTATGCTCCTAGCATCAGCGCTGCCTCCCCCCCCCCCCCCGCACCTCCCTCTCCTATCCTGCCACACGGTCCGTAATTGGCAAAAACTAGAGTTGTAAAATTTAAGGGGGAAATCTAATAAGAAAGAAAGCCACTCAACTGGGTCTTCTGAGCAGGGAGTTTGAAGAGCATTTCCGTTTTTTGACCTGTGCCCAGGTTACCTACAACCTCAAATCCCTACTCCTTGGTGGGGAATGAAGGAAATCCGCCCAACCCGTTATAAACTGTGATATTTTATAGCGTTGGATTTGGAAACTAATAGACCTGGATCCCACCCAGCGTTTTTACCTCTTTTCTTTGGGATTCTGGGCAGATCCTTTGTACTCAATGATTATCAGTGATCCCACCCCGATGCACCTCCCAGACCAGAAGGCGTGACTGAGTTAATCCACTGTACACTGAGACGGGTGTGGACATACGGACTAGGAAGTCAAAGTTCGGTTAAGACATCTATTAAAGACTCGAGAGCTATGGGGAGATGCCGGGAGCAGCAGAGGCTCTTCAACTTACAAAGTAAACTAGCTTTGTGGAGCTGTCGTCTTAGTCAAGAACAGTACGTGTTTCTTGGAGCAAGGTTTCTGGTGTGGACTGTTTTGGTAGCCACATGGTTTTTACAGCTCTTTTCTGGTCCCCTTTTTCGGTGGGTACTGGCAGGGCTGGGCCAAGTTGGAGTCCGAAAAATCACCATGGAGTCTCTAGCAAGGGCACCTCGGATACTTAGTGCCTTAGGCCAGGTTGACCAGAGAAACAAAGCCAGGACACTCATCTATGTGTGAGAAAGAGCTTTGTATCAAGAAGTCATTATATATCCATAAAACATCCCAGCTCAGTCCAACTCAAGCCCATAAGGCCAATACCAGTCTGTAAGTTCCTCTTCAGACTCAAACAGCCACATGCAATGATGCAGAATCAGGATGATCACAGGCAGGGGGTGCAGAGTCATGTGGATCCAATGGTAGGAAACGCATAGCAGCAACCAGGGTCAGCCAGCAGGAAAGTGGAGGCAGAAAGGAAGGTTCCCAGGGACCCCCTGATGGGAAGGCCACCACTCCTACACTTTTACATAGCTTCAAGTTGACATGAAGTCATGTAACCACCGCACTTAGCATGTGCACAACTCCTTTATTCTCAGTTCAAATCCTGAGTTCGTGCTGGAACTTCGAGGTCCTGGGTGTCTTTGCTGTGCACATCTCTTATACCAGTGGAACACAGTCTTTGAGGAGGAGGGAGTCTGGAATGTGAAAGACGACGAGATGGAGATTTTACAGCTTTTAGCGTTACCTGACGATGTCACATTGTCCAACTCCTGGTAGTGTCTGTTAATCCACTTAGCATGATCCTTTCCAGACTCGCTCGTGCTTAGCAGGTATCGCACTCATTTCTCTTGATGGCTGAGTAGTATTCCATTGCATGTATATACCGCCTTTTGTTTACCCGTTCATCTGCTGAAGGACGCTTGGCTTGCTTCCAGTTGGGACTCTTGTTAATACCACTGCAGTGAACATTGGTGTACGAATATCTGGGTGTCTGCTTTTGAGTCTTTGGGGTATTTACCTTAACTTTTTGAGGGAACAGTAAGGCAACCTCTTGAGCAGGAGCATGAGCCATCTCTGCCTGAGCTAAAGGCATCTGCAGCTGACATAACCGGGCTCAGGAAAAAAGAAGTCCAGGTCTGCTATGAGAGACGTGCTTCTTGGTAGGCGCTAGAGTGTTGACTCAAATGAAATGTGCAAAAGAGCACACATCAAGACAGGGGGACCTTCCTTCTGCTGTGGCACCCATCGAAGAGTCGCAGCCATGGCTGTGCGCTCCCCTATGGCTGTGGGCCTCGACAAGGGCCACAAGGTGACCAAGAACATGAGCAAGCCGAGGCACAGCCGCAGCCGCGGGCGCCTCACCAAGCACACCAAGCTCGTGCGGGACATGATCCGGGAGGTGTGTGGCTTCGCGCACTATCAGCGAAGGGCCATGGAGCTGCTCAAGGTCTCCAAGTACAAGCGGGCACTGAAGTTCATCCAGAAGCGGGTGGGCACACACATCCCGGCCAAGAGGAAGAGAGAGGAGATGAGCAACGTGCTGGCCGCCATGAGGAAGGCCGCTGCCAAGAAGGACTGAGTGCCATGCCCCCCTCTCCCCACCCCCAAAATAAAGTCTGCAGAAACTGAAAAAAAAAAAAAGACGGGGAAAACTCTCCTTCTCACTCAGTCTCGCTGTCCACACATGTACACATGTATACCTATCAAAGTCAACAGAATCTTAACGGGCCTTATTTTTGGATCATGAGATTCAGGATGCTATTAATTTTCTTTCTATTTTTTGTCATTTCCAAGGTTTCTACAGTGAGTATTTATTACTATTATACATTAGAAAAGGAAGTTTACAGGGAAGAGTCCTTTGGGAAGAAAATGGAGATTCCTTGGATTCAAACACACACACACACACACACACACACACACACACACACTCCAGCCATAAGCCTGGATTCTCTGGAACAGTTCCAATTTAAAACACTTGATTCTCCTGACCTGTCAGTACATTGCAGTCAGCCGTGTTGCTTCAGTGGAGGTCCCACGCGCCTCTGCAGCCTCCCCAGATGGACCTATCAAAAAGCATGTCCTAAGGGTGGACACGAGTTGTGGTGCGGTCATGCCCTGCAGAAATTGCTCACCTTCCAGCAGCCCGAGTGTGTGTTGCAGCCCAGATGGTACTGGGTCATGGAAACGATGCTCTGCTTAGGTAGAGTAGTGATGCAGAGTTAAACTAAGCAAGATTCAGAATCTTCTCTTTGTCGTCCTCATTGTCACCACCACGAAATTCATGGAATTCGTTCTGCCGCCCAGAAATGATGGTCAAAGTCGACACTTCTTCATTCACCCCCACATCAGTCCTGAATGTGTTCTCTGTCAGGCAGAGAACCGTCCCTGACACTCTCCCCGCTGTCCCCCACCGCCCTCACCTCCCTCCCCCTTGGAGCAGAGAAGGAAACAGAGCTTAGGAAAGGTAATCACCAGGGCAAATATCTGTCTCATCATAGTCTACTTTAAAGCGATTCATGAAAGAAAGGTAAAGGCAATAGGGTTAAGACACTGACCCATGCAAACAAATGCTGAAAATGCAAAGCAACAAAACGCCATCAAGATTAAAAAAAAATAAAGGCTGTTAGGCTCAAGCAAGGCAAAATAAGTCCAAGTGCCTCTGAGACCTGGAAATGAGCATCCAGTCCCACGGGACGTGAGAACGATGGGATAAAAGGAGCGCACTTGGAGGTCGATATTTCCAGAGCTCGTGACTGGATGGGGCTGAGATTCTGCACAAACTGGGTGAAGAGACTGGCCCCCTGGAAGTCCACGGGGTGGCCTCCTACCCCGACAACACTTGCCTCACTCCATTCGTGTAGGTTTTGTAGAGAGACAGCATCCAGGCCGTCTTCTGTGCCCCTTCAATCGCCTCTCTTTCTGTCGTTGCTCATTTCGATTTCATTGCTAAGGCTAAGACAACATTGTAGTTCAGTTCAAAGGCTGTGGCTTCCAGGCAAGCAGCTTACAATATATGGTCTCGGGAATTTTGGGGAACTTGTCTTTAAGTGTTATTGGCACCAAATAACAGCCTACAGTTTGGCCCTCTGAGTGTAAAAGACAAACAAAGCTTCCTGTGGGCTGACAACGCATAAACGTCAGCTCTGCCACCAAAAAATGTGGGAACGAGGCGCTGAGATCTTTTCCTAACCCCAGAATAGGGGTACCAGGGAAGGCTGTAAGAAGATCGAGGCCCCCAATACAATGATTTATTATTAATAATAATAAAGACTGTAGAAGTTACAAGACTCTGATCAGGAAAAGAATCAAGACTGCTAATTTAAAGAAATAAAGAAAAAAGCCGATGTGCATTTACGAGACTGAGCCATTACCTACCGCGCTAACGGGGCACCTCCTACACGCATTTATAATATGTAGATAAGATGAGCATGAGTGAGATGGGGCTTTCTCTGCCATGAGGAGTTAGTCTTTGAAACCCACAAGAACAGTTCTACCCTGCCCGGTCGCTTGGAGTCCAAATTAACTCAATGGCAGTGAGGTGGTTGAATTTTTATTTGTGGTGTGTATTTAGTATATGAAAATGTGAGAGTGCTGGGGGGTAATCAAGGACTGCTAACCACAGGCTGGTGATTCAAACCCACCAGCTGTTTCTTGGGAGAAAGATAGGCTGTCAGTGCCCAAAAAGATTTACAGCCTCAGAAACCCTGAACAGGGCTTCATGAATCAGAATCCATTAGATATCAGTGCATTTTTGTTTGGTATCATACACTGTATGATATATTTAATAGATTATCATCGTCTTCTCTTACAAAACTAATTAGACACACAATTGTGAAACTGGATCAAGTCTGGCCATAATGGCCTGTGAAAGGCCAGGACTGGCAGCCATCAGGGTAAAGGAGAAGAGGCGGGCAGATGCATCAGCCCGTCAGTGAGTGTGCTCAGCCTCACGCTGACCCATGTGCGAGAGCAGCACCGGGCCACCGTTTTCTGGGCTATGATCTCCGTGGATTGGGTGAAATGCATGCTTTGGCAGACATCAGAAAACTCCCAACATCCCAAGGGCATTGTTCTGTCCATCCTAAAGGGTGAGGAGCTAGTTCAAAGGTCTTGTTAAGCTATGGGCATTTGGGGTAAGAGCAACCTGAGTGAGTAGCCTTCCTGAAGGGCCACTGTGGGAGGAAAGAATTCTCAGTAAACAGGCTGCAGCTTGGCCCAAGGAATGGAGGCCTAATGTGGAGCCTGGGAAACCAGACTTGATCCAGTTTCACAATTGTGTGAGACAAAGTCAGCCTTGCCATCCTCGCTTCTAAGGAGCATTCTGGCTGTACTCCCTTCAAGGCAGATCCGTTTGTTCTCCTGGTACTTCCAATCATTTTCACTGACACTGTAATTCAAATGCATCAGTTCTTCGGCAGTGTTCTTCCTTACACACACAGAAAAGTTATGTCTAACAGTTCTGAGAGGCAGAAATAACTCCAGCTATCCGCAGGAATATTCTCTCTCACTGAAAGAGAAGATCCTTTTATTTGTTCGTTTATATACGATCCTTTCTTGGCTCTCCCAGCGTCTGGTGTCCCAGGTATTCATTGATTTTCAGCTACTGTATCCCTCTGCATCCCTTGCTCTTCCCTCCGTCCCTCTTCCTCAATAGAACACTGGCCTTCCTGGATTTGGGCAATGTTAACTACCTGTGGTAGTTACATAATTTGGTGTCACTTTGAGAGGATTATGAATGAAGGGGTGGAGTCTGGCCTGTCAATCAAGATATAATCAATGAAGTCTCTGTGTGCGCATAGCCTTCTCCTGAGAACTCTGGGAAATCCCGTATTTCCTCCTGGGAAGCTAGAGACAGCTCCCTCTCTCTGCTCACTCCCTAGGAGACATTGTAACTGACAAGACACATGGAACTACCTAGTGTCCTGAGCTGGAGAAGTCACAGGGACCTACCCTGATGCAACCAGACCTCTGAAGCTAGAGAAGCCACATGGAGACCCCTGCCAGTGCTGAGATGCTTACACCACCACTGGTCCAAAGACTTCTGCCGACTGACCTGTGATTGTCCTGCATTTGACATCATTGCATGTGTTTCCTGAGTCTGAAGAGGACTTTATAGATTGGTATCAGACATATGGGTTAATATCAGACTTATGGGCTTGGGCTGGGCTGGGTTGGGATGCTTTCTTAATGTACAATTACCCTTTATATAAACTCTCTCATATACATATGAGTTTCTATGGATTTGTTTTTCTAGTCTACCTAGATGAACACACTACCTTACGTTACCTTGCCTGATAACATCTTCAAAGACCTTCTTTGCAAATGAAGTTTCCTTCACAAGTACCAGAGGCTAGGACTTCCATATATTTCAGTAGAAGACAAATTACTTTCAAAGCAATGGGCAGCCACTGAAAGATGTTAAGCAGAAGGCTCACAGTGTTTTGTCTCTAATTTTATCCCCGGAGACCAGCTCAGTGCTTGGATCATCGGAGGTGGTTCAATAAACATTTGAAAACAGGAGAAAGCAGAAAAAAGTAGGTAAGATTGCACCCTGCAAAATATGGAAAACTCGTGATGCCACCAAAGCCAAAAACACAAGTCAGCTCCACCAGATTCTGACTCTCACAGGGTTCACTGTATTATGCGACAAATAGAATTCCATTCGTCTGAAATTGGCAATAGATGCTTTGATTAATGATTCATTGTTTGATTGAGAACAGCCTTGTGATCATCATTACAGTCCTCTATCATTATTCAAATGCCTATTTTCTTCTTAAAAATAGTAAAATATATCTGTTCTTAGAAAATGTATTATCACTTCAAATCAGGACATTTTCTTTCTCAAACTTCTCTTCCCAGGGTTTATAGTGACTGCATGGTGGGCTGCGATCAGCATGGTCAGCAGTTAGAAACCACCAGCAGCTCCATGGAGAAAGGTTGGGCTTTCTACTCCCATAAACAGTTACCATCTCAGAAACCCACAGGGGGGAGCTATAATTCAGCATTGACTGGATGGGCTGTGAGTTTGGCTTTTGGGTTTTAGTGGTTTAGTGGTTATGCATTAGGCTGCTCACCAAAAGGTCAGCAGTTTGAAACCACCAGTCACTCTATGGGGGAAGGATGGGGCTTTCTACTCCTGTAATAAGTTACAGTCTTGGAAACTCACAGGGGCATTTCAACCCTGTCCTGTAATGTCGCTAAGAATTGGAACCTCCTTGATGTCAGTGAGTGGGGTTTGGGTTCACTCTTCGTGTTTGCCGTATCTGGAAATGTATGTGGATCTCCTTATAAGAGAAGTATCTCAAATGATGCTGTGTGTTAAGCAATGACCTGTTAGCTGCAAGAGCTGCAGTTCAAACCCACTGGCCTCAGCACAGAAGCAAGATGAGGCTGTCTGCTCCCACAATGATCTAGTCTTGGAAACCCTAAATAGGACCACTATGAGTTGGAAGCAACATGATGGCCGTGGATTTGGTTTGGTCCCTGATTAGAGATATAAAACTCAACAGCAACTTTACTACTAATGGTGGGAGGTATTGGTTTATATTTGTTTCCATTGCTTTTTAATGACCTAAACAGCTTTAGCACTTTGCCTAATCTAGACAAAGGAATATTGATTTTCCCCCTTTATTTATCAAATCTTCCTGCTGAAGAAGTGACTCAGCTAAGTGACCTGGCTGTGTCGGTATTTTTCACCACAATTCAGCTGTGATTCTAGGAGTCCGATGTGGAAATTCCAAGGATGTAGTGTCGACCTTGTGTGCAAGGCTATCCCAGTGGCAATTTACTTCTGTTCACAGTGTGAGAGGTCCCCTTCTTCTGTTTTGTGGAATGGCCTTTTTGGACAAGAAGAAAATGGGGATTGGGTCTCCTGTCTCAAAAAAGAAGAACATACGTCTTCAAATGAAAGAACTAGCCCGGTGGTAGAGACAGTAACCATACTTATACATTAAATAAAGAAGAAACAATGAGAAGACAGATGCTTCTCACGACACTGGACAGATGTTGAAAAAGAAGAGGAAAAACCAGATGGCAAACCGAGGAGGCCTTGTCCAGCTCTCACCAAGGATGCCCAGGTGCTCGCTGCAGCACTGAGCGGGGCTCCCCACCGGACTGGGGTCAAAACAGCCCTCTCAGATTCCCAGGACTCAAGGGATTCCCCCCCCCCCAAAGCAAGGTAATTAGTACATATATGTAAAACCAAACAAATACATGTTGTCTGTTACATATTAGAAAGGGTTAAGATAACCACAATCTTGAAATCACAATTGTCATCAGAGCTGGTCAGGATGTAGCAGGACCTTTGGGAAGAGATGAACAGGTAGGGAGGGAGAGGGGAAGTGGAAGGGTCGAAAATATTTTAGGTCTGGCGTTGACAAACTCTAGCCCGCAGTCACCTGTTTTTGTAAATAATGTTTACTGGAGCATGGTCACACCTCTTCAATTGTGGGTGTGCTGTCTATGACTGCTTTTCTAGGGAGGAAGATGAGGCTGTCGCCTCCAGTACAAATGGGAAGCCCCACGGAGCAGTAGTTCTACGCTGCCCTATGCCAAATGGACCTCCCTGCCATTAAGTCACTTCCAACTCATAGTGACCCTGTGGGGCAGAGTAGTGCTTCCCCTGTAGATTTCTGAGACTGTAACTCTTTATGGGATTGGAAAGCCTTGCCTTTATGGAGAGGCTGGCAGTTTCAAACTGTTGCCCTTTTGGTTAGCAACCCAACACATAACTGGGCTCCTTCCCTGTCTCGATAGGATTGCTGAAAGTTGGAATCAACCCAATGGCAGTAGGTTTAGTTGGGGTATGACTGCATTTGGCTGCAATGGCAGAGTTGAATTGTGACAGATGCCATATTATCGCAAGCCTAAGCTATTTACTATCTGGGCCTTTACGCACGCTTGTCCACTCCTGCTTTATGTCAAAGGCAGGAAGAGGATCGAATTCAAGGAGATCTAAGCAGATAGGATCCAGATTCACGGAGGCCTCGGAAGAGTCTGAAGCCCGATGCTGGATGTCAGACACAGGAAATGAGAACTGGAAAGGACCTCAGACTTTCCTTGACCGACCCACTCAGCTTTAGAAGTGGAGACTTTGGTCCAGAGAGGGAAAACCAGGTACTCAAGCTCCGACAGTCAGTGAGTGGAAAGTCCAGGTCTAACAGAGGTCAGACCATGGGCAAGCAGAACGCTGAATCACCTCACTGTGGGCAAGCAGAACCCCTGAATCACCTCACATTTTGAGACCCAGGGTCAACTGACTACTTTTCTTCTTTAAGAAACAAGCACTACCTAGGTAAAGAAGGGAGAGGATAACTTCTTTCTCTAAAATAATTTTTTTTTCGTCTTCCTCATTGTGGTTGATTGTCTCATGAAATGCATAAGGGCCAGTGCTCTCCAACTTTAAATTAGCTTTGCCAAGGGGTGGAGGTGCCTTAGAAAAACACCTGGTGCATGGAAGTCATTTTTGCTCTCCCCATCCAAGAAGACTCACAGAGGAGCAGCTGGGGAAGGCTCCCCTTAAACATTCTGTCCATCGGTATTCCCCACTCCCAAGACAATTCCAGGACAGCATTCTGGATAAATAAATAAAGGCAAATGGCTGCCAGGCCTTGGAGCCAGTCCAACACAGCACACGCTGAAGAAAAACAACAGTTTCTCAACTCCAGAGAGGCTTCAAGTTCTGAAAGGTTAAATAACTCCTGGAAGCAGAGAGCAAAGCTCTACTAGTCATGGTCTAGAAAAACATCCCTCCGTGGCAAGAGCACAACAAACCTTGTTGGTGCTTACAAACAGCCTCCTTGCCACCAAACTCTAAGTCCAGGGGGTTGCGGTCCCCAGGCGACAGAAGGTTAGAATCCGTCACTTGGAGAAGGTTGTGGAAGATGCAAAGAGCTCACATGAGCCAAGGTCCTCATTCTGTAGGTAAGGGGCCCAAAGCCAAGACAGGTACATCGGTGATGGGATGGCTCATAACGCAGAGGCGATTTCAGAATCTCAGCGTCTTTCCAATGCACCACACCTGCAAAAGCCTGGCACAAAATGAGTGCCCAACAAATATTTGCAGAATGAAGGCATTCATGACGGAGTAAAAGTAACAACCACACTTTCTGAATACCTTACGTGTTCCTGATCTAAATCTAGACTCTGGGGACTCGGTGTTGACAAGACCAACAAGGTCTCTGCTCACATTCATGTGTATGCACATGTGCAGAGGAATAATAATGAACCAGTTTCCATCTAATTGATATTAATGAGCACTCACTACACAGTGCCTGCAATGATGGCCTCAAACATACCATCAATCGTGAGGATGGTGAGGACCAGGAAGTGTTTTGTTCTGTTGTATATAGGTTGCCTTTGGGTCATAACTGACTAGCCAGCACCCAACAACACTGCATATCAGACACTGCTCTAAGCACTATCTATGAATCCTTAGGCCTCTCAATAACTAGAAGGAGCTACGTTTTTCCAGACAAGGCAATTGAAGCAGGACAGGTGACAGCAGTAACTTGTCTGAGATCATACATAAGTAGCTGAGTCCGGATGCGGATGTAGGCAGTGTGTCCTCAGAGTCTCAGCTCTTATCTGAATGCCAAGAGAGTGAAGGAGTGGTTGAGCTAGTGAGTAAAGAGATAAGTGAATAAATGAATGAATGCAAGTCTTCAATTGTGATATTTCATCTGCAAACAAAGCCCTTTCCTAAAATTGTTCTTTGGTAGCCACTTGTTTGTATGTAAAGGATAAGAAATTTGGGGCCCTAGAAGTTGTTTCTAAATAGTTTCCCCTTTTCTTTTCTAAGTCTTATTTGGGAAAAAAAAGTTACAGAGACAAGGGTTCTTTGAGTTTGTGTGTTGATTTCTTTCCGTAGGTGACAAGCTCTAGTATATAAATTGAGACCCAACAACAAAGCTGATGTTTAGTGAACCTTACCTTACCTTTCCATGGGCCAGCTGCTTCATACCCCGTAACTCATTTCATCCTGATGACCACCACAGGAAGCAGGTACTACTTTTGTCCTAATTTTACAGATTAGACAATGGAGGCATAGAGAAATGAATTCTTTTTCCCACAGTCAAGAAACCAGGAAGTGACAGTTAGGATCTCAACAAGACAAGCCAGTCCAGAGACTGCCCTGATGTTTGTGTTCAGTTTTAGGGCCGTGGATCTCAGCCTGGCTGCCCACTGACTTCACCTGGGGAGCTTTAAACAAGGCTTATGCTTGAGCCCCTCCCAATTAAGTATCTAAGAACAGGGCGAAAAACGATGAGTACAGGAACAAAGACAACGTTCTAAAGCGGATTGAGGTGTCGATTGCACAACTCGTCTTATTTGATTTGTGAATTATAAGCCTATGAATCTTTTAATAAAAGAGTGTCAAACCGCTGATTTGGGAAGCCTGCATTTGGTTTAGACCTCTGTTTACTTTCGAGTGTTCTACCCGAAAGCCAGCGTCACGCCAATCTCCACCCTCCCGTTAATTTCTTATCTCATGCTTCCAGTGATTTTTTTTCTAACAGGTTAATAACAGACGATGGAGCTGCCAGATTTCCTGAATTGTTGAGTCCTCTTACTGGCATCTTTAAGGAAGAATAAATGAAATGAAACACATTACAGGCTTATTGCTGCTGTATGTCGTGGAGTCAGTTTTGATTCAGCGAGACCCCCTTTGTATATGTGGGGCTGCTAACTGGAAGGTCAGCAGATTGAACCCACCAGCCACTCCAAGGGAGAAAGATGATGTTATAAGGAGGCCTGGTGATGTAGTCGTTCTGTGTTGGGCTGAGATTCCCAAGATCAGCAATTCAAAGCCAGCAGCAGCTCCGTGGGAGAAAGACAGTTACAGTCTCAGAAACCCACGAGGGGTCGCTATGAGTCAGCCCTGACTCAATGGCAGTGAGTTTGGTTTGGGTTGCTGTGATTAATTAGTGGAGGATGTCAGGTAGGTGTGCGACAACAGGCTTCTCGAGGCGACCCCATAGACTCAGACTTAGTGCAGGCATCTCGCAGGTGGACAGATGGAAGCAAACCTGGAAGCAAGGCTCTGCTGATGCGGAATGCATGTTTATAAAGCACTACATCCCTGTAAAGTACTACTAAAAACATAGAAACTGCACAATGACCACTTTATGTAACGCAGGTACCTCACTTGATTATTATTAGGGCGACTACATTACAATATGCGAAGGCATTTACAATATTCCCTCGATTTACATATATCCACTCTTTGCAACGTTTCCCCACACCAATCCCCCAGAAAAGTGAAAGAGAAGAGGTTTTTATCGTATTTCCATCTTTTATACTGTACTTATGGGTGCCATATGCAAGACACATGTGATAGGTAGAGCCGCAGCACACCCCACATGGGCATTCCAAGCCATCTGCATTAGGTTCTCCTGTTACCGTGGCTGCAGGCGCGTAAATGCTCATTACCCTCATAATGCCATCGCCTTCCTTCTACGCGGACCTGCGCGGAGCATCTGGCCTTGTGTTGAAAAGCATGGAGCGACGTTTCCTGTGGAACTCGGTTTCCACTTTTGTCACAGGCTCTCCCTGGCCACCTTCCCATTGTCGCGCGGTCATCCCCAGAGGCTAGAAAGAGTCACTTTGGCATTAGCTGGACAAAAAGAAATCATGGCGAAGGTTACCTTTGCCTAGCAGGCCTCTCCAATTCTCTTTGCAAAGGGAAGTCCACAGAGTTTGTCCCCCATGGAGCGCACCCCAAGTAAGCCACTCTACATATCAGTTGACTTCATTATTGTCAATCATCCAATGTCTCGCCCATCGCTCACCCTGCAGCTGTTTTCAGAGACCTCAAAAGGGGTAGACAATCTTATTGTTCATTTGTAGCATGAAGTCCACTCCCATTCATAGCAACCCCATTGAGCAGAGGGTTTCCTGCGTTGTCATCTTAATGGGAGCAGACTACCAAGTCTTCCTTCCCTCCCAACTGCTGCTAGGTTCCAAGTAAGCCTTCAGCACATTTCACTTCTGTTTGACATTCTACTGAATCCAAATGTGCGTTTTAACAAGATCCAGAATGAACTGTTTGAAAGCCCTGCTTTTACATGCTGACCTCCCAGCTAGGTTGTGTCACCGAGAAGCCTTGGACAATTCCAGGTGCTGGGTTAAACAATGAGGCAGAATTCAAATATATTAATGGGGATGGAGTAAGTTCCAGCTGGACCCCTAGCACTTGACTTCTTCCTGCTGTGCTCTCAAGTGCAGCCAGCGGGTGGGTGGGGGAAAGGTGAGACTCAAGTCAAGCAAACGTGTGTGTGTGTGTGTGTGTGTGTGTGACCTCAGCTCTCCTATTTATCAGCCACTTACTTCACCATTCCATGCCTCCATTTCTTCATCTGCAAAAGAGGAGGACTACCTCCCGAAGGTGAGGATTCAACATGGTGTTCACCCAGCAATCAGCATAGGGCCGAGGCCACCGCAGGTGTTCCATAAGAAGTAGCTATCTGATGGTGCCCGGTTATCAAAAGAGATAGTGTCTGGGGTCTTAAAGGCTTGAAGGTGAACAAGCGGCCATCTAGCTCAGAAGCAAAGAAGCCCACATGGAAGAAGCACACCGGCCAGTGCGATCACGAGGTGCCAAGGGACCAGGTATAAGGCATCATGCCAAAAAAAAAAAGATATGTGTGTGTATGTATGTGTATATGTATATATATGTATATATATACCATATTAAATGAAGGGGGAAGTGCAGAGTGGAGACCCTAGGCCCAAGTGTTGGCCAATGGAGATCCCCTCATAGAGGGGTTTAGGAGAGGAGATGGGTTAATTAGGGTGCTAGGTAGTACTGATGAAGAACACAACTTTCCCCCAGATCCTGGATGCTTCCTCCCCCCAACTACCATGACCCGAATTCTACCTTGCAGGGCTGGATAGGGCAGAGGCTGTAAACTGGTACATATGAGGGCTGGAGACACAGGGAATCTAGGGTGAATGATACCTTCAGGACCAAGGGTGTGAGGGGCGATGCTGGGAGAGTGGAGGGTGAGTGGGTTGGAAAGGGGGAACTGATTACAAGGATCCACATGTGACCTCTTCTCTGGGAGAGGGACAGCAGAGAAGGGGGGGAGGGGAGACTCCGGATAGGGCAAGATATGACAAAATAACGATGTATAAATTACCAAGGGCACATGAGGGAGGGGGGAGAGGGGAGGGAGGGGAAAAAAAAAAGAGGACCTGATGCAAAGGGCTTAAGTGGAGAGCAAATGCTTTGAGAATGATTGGGGCAGGGAATGTATGGATGTGCTTTATACAATTGATGTATGTATATGTACGGATTGTGATAAGAGTTCTATGAGTCCCTAATAAAATGTAAAAAAAGAAAAAAAAGAAGTAGCTATCAATATTATTGAGAAAACCTTTGTGTAACCACCGGTAAACTACGCTGATTGTGTAATCAATTGCTAAATGAGTGTCGCCGATCATTGGTAATTTAAGAGAACGTGAATCATTTCCTTTGAAAGGATCAGCACCGAGCTAGTTCCTATGAAGCGGAGGTTAGAGATGTCCCAAATGCCTAACTTTCCCGGCTGCTATACCACGCCATCATCTCCAACATCAACTCTTCCTCTTCCCCTCATCCTCTCTCCGATCTCGGGGCGCTACAGTTCACGGCCATGCCTCCCAGAATTCCTGAACTCTCAGGGAAATGGCTCACGTGGCTGTGGATTCCAATGTATCTCAACGCCATAGGTCAGAGCGGAACCGCCCATCGGAGATGCCAGGCTGGAGTCTTCATGGGGCCAGATTGGGGTCAGGTGTTTGCTCCCACAGAACTCCTGCTCAGCTCAAACTGCTGACCTTCCAGTTAGCAGGCAAGCCCTGTACCACCAGGACTCCTTTAGAGGCCTTCGCCATGGTTTAAATGAACAAATAAGAAATAATAGATAAATGACTACGTAAATAAATAACCTTCCTGGCTTTTGCCCCCCACTTAGTAAATCAGTAAATTTTGAGTATAAAGAACTGCACAAAAGTTAGCTGTAGCACTGTTTAATTAGCAGCTGAGTGCTACACCACTGCGCCAGCCGGGCTCTTCGTTGTGGTTGGTCCTCAATGGAATGGTCCCAGACAGCAATAGCAGGCAGGGTCCTGGCGATCAGAAAGGGGAGGCCAGTACAAGTCGAACTCTTTGGTATTAAAGTCTCAGTCAAGGTCCTTTTCACACTTTGCTCACCTGATCCTCACACTAACCCAGTGCAGTCCACGGAACAGGGATTATTGCTGACTCACACTGGCAACACTGAGTTGTAGAACGACAGGCGCAGTGGTGTCTCCGAGCCACACAACTTGCACCCCACGGGGTTGGGATTCTCAGCCCGGACTTTTGCAGACAGATCTGGACTCACACGATGACACAGCTGTTGCAAAAAGGTGCATCAGTGTAGTGTTCAAATATAAAACCTGAGGTTTCAATCCAAGCACTACTGTGGCATTAAATGTCCACGAACCTGGGCTTTGCCCTTTGTAAAAGCATGGATCCTTCCTGATGTGGGATTAGATGAAAGGAGGGAGAGGGAGCTCGGTACAAGTTCCGTCGTGTATACCAGAGCCTCCGCTTCCTGAGGAGAAGTCATTTGTGCAGAAGGTTTGGTCAAGCACTCTGTGTGTGCCAGGAACTGCGCAAGGTAGCAGGGAAACAAAGATAACTGTCCTCAGTCATCTCTGACATATTAGTGCTAAGCACTGTGCCAGACAATTATAAGAACCCACTACGTGTGATGTGAATAGAGGGATAAAGGTGGATGGATGAATAAATTAAACATAGATAAGAAAAATGAAGTTTTTAAAAATAAATCATTCTATTGGGGGCTCTTACAGCTCTTATAACTATCCATACATCAATTGTATCAAGCACATTTGTACACAGGTGGCCATCATAATTTTCACAACATTTTTTTTCTCCTTGAGCCCTTGGTATCAGCTCCTCTATTCCTTCCATCCCCCAACCTCTCACCCTCATGAATCCTTGATAAATTATAAATTATTATCATTTTCATATATTTCACCATCTGCTGTCTTCCTTCACCCATGTTTCTGTTGTTCATCATCCTGGGGTGGGGGGCTATATGTCAATCATTGTGATTGGTTCCCCCTTACCCTCCCCACCTTCTTCCTACCCCCATGGTATTGCTACTCCCATTACTGATCCTGAGGGGTTTATCTGTCCTGGACTCTGTGTGCCGAGAGCTCTTATCTGTACCAGTGTATATGCTCTGGTCTAGCCAGATTTATAAGGTAGAACTGGGGTCATGATAGTGGAAGGGGGGGGGAGGAAACACTAAAGACCTAGAGGAATATCGTATGTTTTGTTGGTGCTATACTGCACCCTGGCTGGTTCGTCCCTTCCTTGTGACCCCTTCATGAGGGATGTCCAATTGTCTACAGATGGGCTTTGGGTCTCCACCTCAGCCCACCTCATTCGCATCAATATGATTACTTGTTTTGGGTCTTTTGATGCCTGATACCTGATCCTGTCAACACCTCGTGATCACATAGGCTGGTGTGCTTCTTCCATGTGGGCTTTGCTGCTTCTCTACTAAATGGCTGCTTGTTTAACTTCAAGGCTTTAAAACCCCAGATGCTCTATCTTTTAATAGCTGGGTACCATCAGCTTTCTTCACTGCATTTGATGTGTACCACTTTTGTCTTCAGTGATCGTGTCGGGAAGGTGAGCATCACAGAATGCCAGGCTTTTAAAACAAAGTGTTCTTGTGTTGAGGGAGTATCTGAGTAGAGGCCCAATGTTTGTCTGTCACCTTAATACTTAACATATAAATGTATGTACATAGACCTATATTGTTATACATAAGTTGTTATATAAAATATATAACATTACATATAAATATAGTTACATTTTTACATGCCTGTATTTATACCTCTGTAAAGGTCTTTTGCCTCCTAGTTCTTTCCTCTATTTCCTAAGAAAAGGGAATGTTTAACCTTGTAGAGCTACATCCATCTCAACAATGGCGAGGACGGCACAGGGCTGGGAAATGTTTCCTTCGGCTCAACCTCGGGCTCCTGTGAGTCAGAACCACATCAACACCCATTTATTCCAGAAGGATATGCAGTCTCCACTATGCACGAAATCAGTTAAATACACTTCCTGACCCTGGAAAACTGCGTGGTGCATTGGTAAGAACATGGGATTTGGCCCCAGGAGACCTAAGATTCGGATCGCTTTAATCCCTCCCTTTGCTTGGACTGCGGAGACTCGGCTGAATGTTGGCAATAAAGGAATGAATATGATTGTGAATATCATCCATTGCCCCCTTCTTCATTGGCATCCAGTCGAGACAATTACAGAAACAGTCCTTCTAGAGGACTTTGAAAGTACAAAGGTGTGTGTTCATGCATCAAACACAAAGGAGCAGTAACGAACGGGTTCATAGTGCTTAGGTGATACGTTATAAGTTGGTTGTTTGCTTTAAAGCACGTTGGGTTGCAGCACATCTGTGCCTTTTGCCTTTCCGATTCGGGACGAAGTCAGGTCAACGAGTCACCCACCGCGTGGCAGGCTAGAGGGTACCGACTTAAAACCATCATCTCCTCCTTCAAGGAACATGTCTGGGAATCACTTTGCAATAGAAGCATGAACAAGTCATAAGAGTAAAAAAGGCATGACTAATCAGCTTTGCCAAGGGAAACAGGAAAGGTTGTGCGGGGGAGGAAACACCTAAGTGGAGCTTATTATAAGAAAAAGAATTCACCACAGAGTGGAGGGAGTAGGTACTCCGATTCCACAAAAGCAGAAGCGCACAAGGGGAAACAAAAGAGAGAGAATGCGTGTGCCTGGAAGGTTTGAAGAGCGGGACGGTGTTAGTGTGGTTGAGATGTGAATTATATGACCAAAAGGTATTCAAGATGAGGGTGGACAGCAGGTAAGGGTCGAATGATGGCAAGCCTTCGAAGTCATGCTGAGTGTGCGGCGCTTGCTTCTGGGTCCTGTAGCGCCAGCAGCTAGGAGAGTCGATGGGACAAAGTGTGGTGGTGGTTGTCGGTATTGTGTTGTTGGTGCCTTCGAGTTGGTCCCAACTCACAGCGACCCTACGTGTAACAGGACAAAACGCCACCCACTCCCGCGACATCCTCACAATTGTTCTTATGCTTGGGACACAAAAGAGTCTCAATAAATCATTGCTGAATAATGGACCGATCTCCAGCTATATCCAGTATCTGGCATGATTTCCCCTTTGTTCAACTACCCTCACGTCTCCATCGCTTTAGACTTTGAAGGAAAGGGAAATGTGTTGAATAAAGAGAGCTAGGCGAGTAAACCGGGGCAAGGAGCAGAAGGAGAGTGTGACACCCCCAGAAAGTGCGCCACGGGGTTTTTGCTAGACACTTAGACTTCAAGCCCTGCCTTGTCACTCATCAGCCATGAAACTTTTTGCCAAGTCAAGCAAACTCCATGTGCCTCAGTTTCTGCATTGACAAGCGGGAGTAATAGCAATACTTGTTAACCTACAGCACAATGTAAAGGATCAAACCAGAGTGTATGAAAGCTCTTTTGAAGTGGCAAAAACAATACATTTAGGCCAAACCTGAAGTCTTTCGAATGAAGTGGAGGGTCTCTGGGGAGTGGGGGCTGGGTATAGAATTATACCACCGAGGAGACTCGGAACCTGACAGCACAGGATGACTGATTCCAGTTTTCAAGAACACCAAGAGCCTTGCTAACACGGGCAAATGATTGCCATTTCCCTTGTCAGCCAGTGACAGGAGTTAGTTGACCTGAAAATTCACTAATAGTTCCATTAGAGAGGCCTTGGAAGTAGCCATCTTTTTACTCATCCTGGTCAATTAACAATGAATTAATGCCAGACATATTTTCAATTGGGCTGAATGCTGATTCCTACCCAGCCACCCCCCTCCATTGCGCTAAAAATATCCCTTTCTGGAAGGACAGCCAGCCACGAACTATCCTGCTTCTCTTCACATGGCTGCTTCGTAGCAGATCCGAAGCCATGTCAGCTCAGCATTGAGGAGATACAGGTCAAACCCTGGATTTGAGTTACAGGACTAGGTTCCAGTACAGCTTCTCCACACACTAGCTGTGTGCTATACAGTCAATAACTAACGCTTTCCGACGTCCAGCATTGCATGTGTAAACTGAGAAGATTAAAGATGAGGTTCCTTTCAGTTAGAAAATGAAATTAAAATTATTTAAAAGAGGGTTCAGCGACATTGGCACTGAGTTTCTTCTGTTTACTTTGTATTCAAAGACAAGACATCGGAATGCAAGTCTTAAATCTTCTTCTAGTTCACTGGTTTTCAACCTGGCAGTTTTTCCCCTCGGAGACATTTGACCATGTTTGCGCTGTAACTAGTGAGTGGTGCTATGGGATACAGTGAAGTGGGTAGGATGCTGCTAAACGCCCTAGGGGAGCATCAGTGACTCAGTGGTAGACTGTCGCCATCTCTGTGGAGCACCCAAGAGACCGGGGGCGCTGTGCTGCACGTGTTGGACTGCTAGCTGCAAGGTGGGTTCAAACCCACAAACTGCTCCCCAAGAGAATGATGAGGTTGTCTAATCCCATAAAGACCCCATATATGGTCACTATGAGTCAGAATCAACTCTATGGCAGTGCGCTTGCTTTATTCTGACTTACATGAGAGTCCTAGGTTCAATTTCCAGTCAGTGTACCTCATATGTTGGAGGCATGTATGTTGCTCTGAACAGGTTTTAGTGGTATTTCTGGACTAAGGTGGACTAGGGCTAGATAGTGTTTGGTTTCACTGTGCATGGGGTTGCCATGGGTCAAAGGCTGACTTGGTAGTAGTTAACAACAGCTAACATCCTAAAATACACAGAACAGCTCCCCCTCAAATTATCTCCCTCCCCCCAATATCAGCCATGCCAAGGTTGGGAAACCTCGCTCTAGTTTATTGGCTTTCACTACATCATGAGGTGGTTGCCTTGTTTGTAAAACAAAAATGGTAACAATATCCATCTTTATCTTCTCCCAAAGTTAACATGATCAAACCAAGTACCTAATCAAAAAGTGCCTTAAAATGTAAAATTCACTCGTGAGAAATACCACCTTCCTAATTAACCCACTTTTGCTGCTTCCAGAGCCACTTCATGGGGGCCTGCTGTTTTGTTCCTCTATTGGATGTGGCCTCTAGGATGCTTCTCCAGTTTGTGGCCAGGACTTCTAAGAAGTGACCTGTAGGCATTAAGAATCTTAGCTTCCAAAGCTGATTTTTGTCTTTCTTACTTGCCCTTTCCTCACAATCCTAACTCTTAGACATTTCTCTTTCTTCAGAAGTCTACGATCGGGAAGGAGAATTGGATAAGCAAGGAACATTCTTTATGTTTTTAATAGTAAAATATTCCTACCATAAGTCCCATCTGGCAGGGGTCAAACTCTTCATGCAAGATCTCCCCCCACTCCCTTGAACCTTTGTTCCACGGGTTTATGGAGGGCCATGGTCCTGGGCTGGGGAAGGACTGACACCTCTCCTGGCATTCCCAGAAATGTCACTGCTCTGTCAGGCCATTTCAGTGAGCTGACTCCCTGGGGCACACAGAGCACTCCACCGCTCACTCTTTGCTTTGCTGAGGAGCACCCTATGTGGTGAGCTTAACCTCCATCCACTTAGACACCCTTTAGTCATGAGGAGAATCCTGAGGCCCTACTGACAAACGGGGCACAGCTCATCCCTGCTCTTGAATTCCTGCAAGCCCATCTGGGGTCCCTGCTCTCCCTCCTGCACTTCTGCATGAAGGAAGAAAGTGGGGACCGAGGCCCCTTCTGAGGAAACACGACCCTGCTGAATGTTCTTGCTCTCCCTTCTGCAACTTTCCCACCTGCCTCACTTAGCTCTAGTTTAATTACCTTGAACACCCACTCCCCAAGAGTTTGCTACTCTGGAGGGTGTACTTTCGATATTAAAAAGACTTCTCCCTCCCTTTCCTTCTGCAGCAAAGCCACAGACTATCAAGATGGCCTTAAGAGCAAACAAGCAAAGACATCAATTAGCATATGAAAAATCCACCACTTCAGACCTACTGAGTCGTTTGGGTTTGGAGTCCTCAGTGTAAGACATGACAAAATAATAGTAATTTATAAATCATCAAGAGTTCATGAGGGAGGGAGCGGGGTTGGGTAGGAGGGAGGCAGAAAAAGGAGGAACTGATACCACAGGCTCAAGCAGAAAGAAAATGTTTTAAAAATGATGATGGCAACAAATGTACAAATGTGCTTGACACATGGAAGCATGGATGGATTGTGGTAAGAGCTGTATGAGCCCCCAATAAAATGATTTAAAAAAAAGAAAAGTAGAATTAAAAGCAGACTTAAGAGCCTGTGGTCCAAGGGGAAAGAGGGGTGATACTGAGCAGAGTCAAGCAGGACTCAAGCTGCTTCCTGTGGGCATGGCCTCAATGGATTCCGACTCTTGGCGACCTACATGTACGGAGGAGGACTGCTCCACAGGGTTTGCCAGACCTGTCTTCCGAGGCACTTCTGCCTAGGTTTGGCATGCCCACCTTCTGCCTATCAGTCAAGTGCTAGACGCTGTGTGTCGTCCAGGGGCTCCTGTCTTCATTCCCACTCTCCAGTCTAAATTCGGATTCCTGGCCAAATCAATCAATTGCTCTCATTCTCTTTCCTTTTCTCCTTCCCTCTCTCTCTCCCTCTCTCAATTCCCCATATTAGGAAGAACAGATTGATAGTGGCCACTCTTTCTCAGGTTTTTGAGTACAACATTAGTAGAGCAATATACATGGGTTCCAGGTAGTTTAACAAGTGATGTTGGGACAATTGGCTTTAAAAAGCGAATTGGATCCATTATACATCTTGCATTTAAAATACACACACACACACACACACACACACAGATGTAGCAATCGTTTTTTCTATTACGACTACAGCTCTGGAGACCCTATAGGCAGTTCTACTTTTTCCTGTGGGGTTTTTATAAATTGGAACTGTCTCCACGGCAACAAGTTTGGGTTTAGTATTTGGGGGTGGGATATGTGTTCAAGAGTCCTGGTTTCACAAGGTTTAGGCATTCAGTTTCTAAAGGAAAGGTTGGCTGTTCAAACCCAGCAGCTGCTCTGCAGAAATACAGACCTGGCGATCTGTCCCTGTAAAGGGGACACCCTAGACTAACTTTCTGGGAGAGTTCGACTTCATCAATAGGCTTGCCACGAGTTGGAATCAACTGGACAGCACACAACAAGAAGTGTGTGTTAAATCTTTTGCAAAAAAAAAAAAAAAGAATAATCTCATTTACCTGGGAGGCAGCATATACCAGTACTGTATGGATTTTTCAGGCGTGTCAACTTACAAATGCAGGAGAAAGTCTGAGGAGAAAACTAGACAGAGTAGCCCCAAAATCTTCTGATGAATTCATTTCGAGCCCTTGTGAGATAGCCAGATTCTCAGGCCCCACACCAGATCTAGCTGAATCTGGATCTCCAGGGTTGAGACTGGGAAACAGTCTTTTTACCAGAGGCTGCTCGGGCAATGCTCCTCGCTGGAGAAATGCTGGGACTCCTAGATTAGAGGACATCTTGCAGGGTCGAAGGGAGAGGGTGCGATTCTCCACCTTGTGTTTCACAGGAAACAACCAGAAGGAGCTATCTCGTAGGAGCAACAGCGGGCTCTGCACCCATTTTTTGAGTTGTCCACTTGGGGACCCAGCAGATTTTTACCTGGGAAATCACCCCCACCTCCCCAGGGTCCCGTCCCCAGCTGAACACCCTTGAAGGAAGACTGGAATATAGGTCCTGATCCATCAGTTCCTTGTCTGAACATAAGGACTGCCTGGTTTTTTCAACCTCTTTGAGCTGTGTTCTCACGCACTGTGACGTCAACAGAACCCCAAGACTGAGTTATAGCCTTGCATTCAATCAGGCATCATGTATTATTCTCCGCATTATCCATCACTGCTCTCCTACTGCTCAGAAGACAGAGTGACAGCAATACACACAATGGGCAAGCACCTGAGGTGCTTTCAACCTATCAATAATAAGCACTGTTCCCGGAAAGATTTTGCTCTGTGGAGAAGGCAGAATGGAACAGCATTTCCAATGGCCGGCAAAGGCTTTGAAATGGTTTCCTATTAAATGTGCAAATTCTGAAGCCACCCAATTCGGCCACCACTTCACTTATGTGCTATGGATGGAGTTTGGGCTGAAATGGAAAAAAGAAAAATCTGTTCATATGAAAGACAGAAGGATTATTGGAGGTCCTACCTCTCGTATTTAATTGCTTAGCACTAAAATTCAGTTTCTGGGAAATTAATGGATGGTGTAACTCTCTTGCAGGGGCCAGTGACCCAGGAAGCTTACCTTGCTAACTGGTTCCATTGTTCACTACAGAGTAGTAAATAAGCTCATGTTTACCTTGCGTACTGGGTACACCGTCCTTGTCAGGGACAGTACATTGGAGAGAGACTTTGCTTCTGTTGAAGGTGCTATGGGAATTGGGAGAGAGACAGATGCCAGCCACACCTGGAAGCAGAATCTTTGATGTGGGGGAAATAGGTGATTGTAACTCCTGGACTCTGTTCCTAGTAAGGAAGCACAAGTAAGCCCATTACGTATGGGGCAATGGACACTAGTTTCGTGCAGAGCTTTGAACTGGTTTGAACCATTAAGTTACAGCTGATGAAACATTCAAATTTTTAAAATTTGGGTAAAGTGGGAACACTATCAGAATGGGAAAAATTATAGACTGAAGCCCTGGCATAGGAGAGGCAGATGAGCCAATGTGAGCTTTTTCAGGAGCTTAGTAGGGGAGACTAGATTATTGCTAGGGCTTGGAGAGCCATACCCACATCAAGGCAGTGTGGTCAGCTCCTATCTTTGAGCGGGCACCATTGTTTTTAACTCTGCCAATTAAGTGATTTGGTCTCTAGGATGTGAACTCACGGAGATTAAATTTCTAGGAGGGCATTAGCCAGTAATTTTCCCATGCCATTTAGTACTCTGTCTTACCCATTTTTAACAAATTTGGATCTGTTCCTATTTTGCTTCTTTGGTCATGACTGAACCAAGAAGAATCTGTTTAGAACCCTGGTCTTGTGTATGTGTTTAACCAGGAAATTACATTCAGAGTGCTCGAAAGCATATTAATTGAAGATGATCAAGTTAGGCAGTAGGAATTTAGATACAAACTAAACGCAAAATTTATCAACTCCCATGCCTGTAATTATCACGGTTGCTTTTTCACATTCTAGTGCTTTTAAATAAAAATGAAATCTAATACATGTTTGGCCATTTGAAACATTAGGAACATTAGATATATTTTATTTTTCCTTTTAAGCTGGATTGAGTCATGCAGTTAAACACGGAGACTACGCACTTGCTGCTGTACTGATGAATGGAGACACTATAATAGGCACCTAGTACTTCCCCTGATATTATGTGCTACGCATTTCTGAGGTGAGAATGAACAGACACCATTTCTTTAGCCAGCCCGAGTCTTTGGGTAAATAATTAGGAGAGCCCAGCTCTTGACACAATGACACATAAATGCTATCATAATAGGACATATTTACAAATCAAATATAGCAATGACTGGCTTTGTGCCTTTAAACTCATTTGCTTAGATTTAGCCCCAAGGAAATGCAGTGGACTTGGTTGATGCTTGTGGCATCTCCTTGTATCACTAGCTCCAATGGTCCTATTTACTCACCTGCTGGGCAAATGTTAGTCTGGCTTTTTCAAATATGGGGATAAAGATTCATTTTCTATTTGCGGAATAGTGTACCTACCCTTTCATTGTCGTTGTTGTCGTCGTTAACTGTCATCCAGTTGGGTCTGACTCATAGTGACCTTGTGTACACAGCAGAATGAACATTGCCTGGCCCTATATGATCTTCAAGGAGTCTTGGTGACTTCGTGGGCTGTGAACTAAGCTGTTCATCACAAAGTCAGTGGTTCAAAGCCACCAGTTTCTTCAAAGGAGAAAGATTAGACTGTACTCTATAAAGATTTAGTCTCAGAAACCCAAAGGGATTGTTCTACTCTGACCTAAAAGGTTTCTCTGAGACAGAATCAACGTGATAGCAATGACTTTGAGTGTTTGGTTTTACACTTCTTCCAGGCCATTTGATGTGTTTGAGTCTACTGTTACAGCTGCAGTATCAATCCACCTCACTGCCGATTTCCTCCATTTCAATTGGCCTTCTAGAAGCATACTTCATTTTATTGGGATTGGCTTCCTTATGCATCATAGATCTTGCTCTGTTTTTACAAAACTGAAGATCCGTGGTAACCCTACATGGACACCATTTTCCCAACAACATGTACTCACCTGTTTTCATAATGGTGGTGCTGCTGCGTTGGGCTGTTAACCACAAGGTTGGTTATTTGAACCCACCAGCTACTCTTTGGAAGAAAAATGAAGCCGGCTGCTCCCAATTTAATCTTGGAAATTCTGTATAGCGTCAGCCTGAGTTGGTGTTAACTTCATGGTGGTGGGGATTGCACACTTAGTAGACTACAGTATAGCGTCTGCATCCCTTTCCAAATGCTGTTTAGTATGAATGGGTGCAAGTCTACAGAGCAGATCATCGGTTTCCATGCAACAACATGGACATATTTGTGTCATCTCATTCATTACCATCCTCTCAGAGTAAGCTTACTTACCCCACCTCCTCCGTGGGTTGCCTGTTTCAACTCCTCCTCCTCCTTTCCTAACCCTTCTGAACCCTGTCCTTGGGTAAATACTGCCCTTTGATCTCAATTGGTTGATTATCCCAAGCGGTCCATACCTCACCAGGGCTATAGTTCCCCTTATAGAACTGTGTGTACTCTTTGGTTGAAAATTGAACCATAAGGGTGAGTTCAGTTCTGGACTTGAAGGGAGGCTAAAGGCCTTACCATCCTGGGGGTCTCACCAGTCTGCATCCACCCAGTAACTCTTCCATGCACCAGGGAACCAAAACATTCCACGTGACTCACTTGACTGCCATAGTCGCTTTATTGCTGCGGTCCGGACTTGAACCGGAAATGTCTATGAGGTATACCTGCACGTCACTTGTATATCATTCTCCACAACTATCAAGATATCTTGTCATATGAGGAATTTCTGACCATATTCACTCAATACAAAGCCTACAACGCTGGCAATTTCCAAATATCTGAGTGTTTATCTGTGGAGGTGCAACACTAAAATGCTTAACTGCATTGTTTTGCTTTCACTGGTGTTGGGTAGAGTGTGGACATGGTCATGTGCATCCAGCATCTCTGAGGTCAGCATCTTCAATGCCCCACAAGGAACAAGGGCAAGTTATTTCAGCGGCTTCATCTCAACTGTTCTATTGACCAGAGGCGTATCCAACTTTGAAGTACTTATACTTTCTCAGGAGCTCCTGACAGCTGTCATCTCTTTTCATCGTCATAACCACAGTACGTGATGGAATTATCCTGGTTTAACAAGTGAGGAAGCTGAGACATAGAGTGGCTCTGCAGTTTGCTCAAGATTCAGATGCAGGAGGCAGTAACATCGAGCAGATGGGAAAGTACCTGGGCTCAAGTAGCAGAGTTGGAAATTTGCACCACAGTCCTCCAAACTCACTCTATACTATGACGTATTACCTCTCTATGCACACTTCGCCTAAGTATCTGCCTATTGCCTATCGTTTAAAAATCTGTCTTGGAAGAAGTACAGCCAGTGTTCCTTAGAGGCAAGGATGGCGAGATTTTGTCATACATACTTTGAACATGTGGTCAGGAAAGACCAGTCCCTGGAGAATGCCATCATTCTTGGAAAAGTGGAAGGGCAGTGGAAGAGAGGAAGGCCCTCAACGAGATAGATTGGCACAGCGGCTGCAGCAATGGGCTCTACCTGGAAACGCTCGTGAGGATCGTGCAGGCCAGCGCAAGGCTTCCTTCTCACCATGGGCAGAACTATGGTGCCTGAGAACAACACATATTTATATACATGGGTTTAATCATGACATTGACTCTCTCACTCTTGGAAACCTGATTTCCAATCCTTTTCTCAGGGTAGAATCCCAAAGTTATTTTATTTTATTTGTATCAGGGATCGACAGTGGAATGGGATGCTTTTTCATTAGCACACAACTTCCACCCCTTTGGGGTCTATGTTATAAAATCTTGCTTATTAAATCTGATTTGTGTCTGTCTTAGCAGTGTAGCCCAGTGGTTATGAGCATAAGTTCTCAAGGCAAACGGCATGGGTTCAAACACAAACGCCCCCATTTATTCAACCTTGGGCCAGCTGCTCAGTTTCTTTATCTGTAAAATGGGGCTAATGATGATGGAAGCATCTGTGGATTAAATGAAGCCATACCTGTCACCTTGCAAAAACATGAGAACATTCACTGTTGTTGCTTGATAAAACTCAGGGGTCAAGTGAAGACAACACAGAGAAGGCCCATTCATTCTAGGCTTCCGCTCTCCAATTTCTTGGGAAGGCAGTGAGGTCAGGCAATGAGGTCCCTAAATCGAATACTCCCCAGGTCTTGTCCCCACATGAGGCCACACAATGGAATGACAACGAATGGGAAGCAGACAGTCCATCTCAGATCTACCTTCAGCCCTATCCTTAGTTTGCTGTGTGAGTTGGGGCAAGTCAGGCTCCCCATTTAGTCTTCACGTTTCCCTTCTCTCCAGGGGAGATCTGCTGGTCAACAATCCAGCCAAAGTTATCAACTTCCCAGAGCTCAGACTCCCATGCCACACCTGAACCACTACCCAACCCCAGGATCCTGGAGCCCAGGCCTTGCTGAACTTTGCACTTGAATGCCCAGCGTGCAGCTGTTAACACTCCCAGCCAAGCCCCACACCCACTTAATCTGAAATCCTCATTAGCTCCCATGGTGGGCCATCTATTACCCCACACCCATAATGGGAGTTAATTTCTGTGGGGATCAGATGGTCTTCTCCCTGGAAATTTTTATTCATATTTCTTTCCTGTTTTGTGATTCTCAATCGGAGTTTTCTAATAACAGATCATTTCTTTTTGTCTAACTTTAATCTGGTCCTGCTTGACAAGTCCCATCCTTTTCATTGAAGGGTAAGACCACTTAAAGGAAGGCCAATAAGCCCTTGCGCTGCTCGGCCAGCTGGGGTGATTTGTCACCGGGTGCAGTGGTGGCCACACCAATGGATTTATCTCAAGGTAAATGGAGATGCTGAGACCCGGGACCTGGAGCTTTGATTAAGGCGCCCTTTTTGTGGTGTTGATAGATGTTGCTTGTGTTTATCTATTTGAAATGCCACTAAATCTGTGAATACAATGGAAAAAGAGAGTACTTTGCTGCTGAAAACATATTAGTGATTTATGTTTCGGCAAGAAGCACAATAAAGAGACAGAGGCTATTAAGAGCAGCTATTTTCATGAGAAATAGTTCTGCTTTAAAACATTATTAACCCCACCTTGATAGAGACTTACATGCATGCATAATCATGTTTGCTTACCCCTTTACTTTGGTGCGATATGCATCTGAGGCACACATTCTCCAAATATTAATAAGTTAGTCAGCAGAATATTTACAGCAAAAGACACCTAGGCCAAGACTGTTCGGCATGTAAATTCCCTTCTCTCAAGATAGGGACACATAATAAACTTATCTTGGGAGCTTTGGAGTTTACATGGACTTCATATTGCTCCAAGCACTCTCAAATCCCAGGCACCGTCATTTGCTACAGCTCTGCCTCCCTCCCCCGCCCCCCTCATGCGTCTGAGTAGAAATACCCAGTAGGGTGACACATAAAGATGATAATGCATGGATATAACTTATAACATGAATCAATGTCATCAAGACGCACCCATTTAAATGAATAGGGTCAGATGAGAGTGCTGTATCACCCTGACTTGTGTGACAGTAACAAATGCATCACCTTGTATGCATAATAGGAGTGTACAAACCAGAAGAGATTTGTAAACTTGGTTCATTTCAAGCAGAACTGACCCACAGGAACAGAAACGAGAGAAAAGGCACCCGGACTGGAGCCGGGTTTCGAGGTTTCCCTAAGGTGGCTCTCAACCCCCTCGGGTAGATCTCAAGCCTACCAGCTCCCCCCGGGGACCGGAAGCGCCCCACGGGGGCTCAGCCGGGGGCTGGGTGTTTCCAGCATGCACTTTTCAAAGGTTCTAGCGTTTGCCCACGGAGGGATGGCGATCCTGCCCAGCGTATGGGGCGCAAGCGGCATGGAGCGGGCTTTGAAGTGCACAATGTGTACCCAGTCCGGGAGAAGGAGGGGCGGAGAAACAGCCCACAACAGGCCAGTGGGCCTGTCAAGAGTGAGCGGCGCTCACGGAGTGCAATTAAGTGTTTGGAAGGTTCTGGGCCGCGCGCTCTGATTTATGGACACGGGCCGGGGACCCGGCTTCCGCCGGCGCGGGCTGGGCTGGGGCGCGGGGCGCGGCGTGGGGAGGGGGCGCCGGGCCGGCGGGCTCTGGGCCTTGGCACCGTCACACGGGGGGGGGGGGGGGGGCGGTGCGTCCGAGCCGCGCTTCGCGGAGGCCACACCTGCACCTCATTTGCTTCCGAGCGGCGCCACGACCCGCTTGCTGATGGGGCGCCTTCCCTGCCATCCCGGCGATGATGACAAGTTATTAATTGCCACCATTAGCCGCCGCCGCCTGCGCGAGATCTCTGCTGCTCTCTGGAGGTGAGAAACCCGGCGCATCGGAAGGCGCGGGGCAAACGGAGTAGCAATCTGCCCAAAAGGGATTGTGAGATGGTGAATAATTTATTAGAAAACATTTTTCTTTGTCCTTCCCACAGACCCACAAATCCTCCCCAAGCGCTCTTTACCAGCCTTGCAGATAATGTACTTACACATCTCAGAGCCTGCTAATAGACTGCAGAGGCCACCGCTCCACACTGCGGCTGCCAGGCTGCCACGGGCCTGGGCCTGGGCCTGCCCCTGCGGGGGGAGCTAGGGGATACGTGTCCCCCTGCACTGGCAGCGAGGGAAAGCGCGAGCGGGGGCCACCCTGCCTCTTTGGGGGACTCCTATGCCCCATATTGACCCACGCGGACCGCCATCAGGCTTCCTGTCCACACAATCTCCCATGACCCCGCCGGTGTTTCTACAGCAACAGCGGCCTCCTCTAGTCCCTTCGGACTTCTGGACAAACGCCAGGCCACACCCGCATCCCTTTGACAAGCCAGGGACTCAGTACCGCCTCTTGCCTGCCACCAGGGAGGCCAAGAAGGCAGACCAGGGCCTTCCCCTCAAGGAACTGGACAGTGAAGTGCATTCTCTAGACAAGTCACTGGAGCACCCCCGTCTAAGTCAGTACATCCGAATGCCCCTTTGAAGAAATGATGGCGAGACCTGGGCTCGGCTCACTCAGCTTTGGCATGGAGGTCAGCTCACAGGAAGGACCATCTACTAGAATAGTCCATCGGGCTTGGCAATGTGGAAGATCAGGGAAGGCGATGGAACCTTCCCCACCCTTCCGTGGATGGACGCAAATGCCAGAACAGTGGATCTCATCCAACAGTGACCACCAAGAAGGAACAGGGCGGGGCAGCATGTCCTGCTGTCATACACGAGGCCGCCATGAGCAGAGCCAACGCTGCAGTGGCCAGCAACAGGCATGCACTGAGCACGCAGAACAGACGAGGTGACAGTGGCAAGAGAGGGGTTCCTTCCAGAAATCAGGGACCACTTGACAGCTAGGGGCCATTGAAATCGGAACTGATGGAGGAGGTCAGATCATCTCCCGCATGGCCTCTCTAACACTAGGATGGAGAGCTTACGTTTCCCGGGCAGTTCGCGAATGCGTTCACAAAGAACCCATGGGCAGAAGTTGGCATTCTGCGTGCAACCCACATCCCAAGCTTGCTATGTTTCCACTGCTGTGGGAAATTTCCAGGTCAGAAATCCCAAACCGAAAATTTTTTCAAGCACTTAGTCAATGCAGACTGCTCCATGGATGTGGACAGGCAGGAGACTGGATGCAGAATGCTCTCCTGTGGTGGCCAAAGAAGCATCTGCCTTGGACGCCAAGAAGGCAGAGGACAGAGTCAAGGACAGTGACCACCTCGGTGGCCACAAAGGCAGAGGTCACCCAAGCAACCCAGAGGGGTGCAGCTCAGAGAACCTAGAACCCCACCCCCCACCCCACCCGCCGCTGCACTGCAGCCAGAAATACGAGTACTGCAGGGTCACTCCCCTGCTCAAAAGCTTTCTGTGGCTCCCACTGCTTTTAGGACAGATATAAGGGTGCATGTGACGGAGCCTCTGCCTACATCTCTGGTCTCTGTTTATTTTCCTCCTCTTCCCTCCCTGTACCACTACAGACACGCCTGCTGGTGTACATCTGCAAACACATGCACACCACACATGCTGTGTATACGTGTACTCCAGCCAGCCCGGGGTGAACCACAGTACATTAGGCAAGTTGGATATCGGTGATTTAATAGGAGTCAATTAAAAAGCACACAGCTGTCATCTCTAGGCCTTCATTCCTGCCCTTCCCTCTACCCAGACACTTTTCTTATGTCTCGTCCTTCAAGACTTCAAGTTTATTCAGACGCACCTCCTTAGAGAAGCCCACTTTGATATAGTTCCCCACTCCTTTACTCCCCACACCTGGATTTGGTGACACTCTTGTGTCTCCTTATTGGTACCGACTGTTCACTCTCATGTACGCATAACCCAGCGTTGTGATGGTCTCTCTCTTTTGCCCTCACTAGTCTGCTCGCCTCTCCTTTGGCTGTTGTTCTTGGCATCTAGCACAGTGTCCAGCATTTCAGTAAAGGCTTGGCGATTGACTGTATGAGACAATGAAGGGATGAAGTTACTCGGGAAGGGAGGATGACCACAGAGAAGAAGAGCTCTTGTGAAGGAATGGGGGAGGATTTACCTGAGAGCCAAGAAGGAAGAAGCTTTCAGTATATTGGCAGGCACTTCAGCAAGAAGGGCAAGGTATTATAAGAATATTGTTGGTTGTCAGACTATGTTGATCAACAAGGCTCTCAGTCTTTGCTATTTGTTAAAATAATTTTATAGCATGTTTTTCTGGCAAAGAGAAGTTCTTCAATAAATAGATATCTAATGAACAACTGAATAAAAAGTGGAAATATGCTGCCAAATGTGTAAAGTTAGAATAATAAATTTCATAACTTAGTGTGTAAACATTATAATGACATAGAAATGGTGCACTAACTGTGTTCAGCTGGAATGTCTAGAGAGACAAACCCGGTGATACTCATGCTTGTCTAAGAAAGGCCTTTACATCCAGAAGGCTTCCCAGTCCAGCCTGACTCGTGTCCAGGGGCCTGATGCTAGCCAGAGCCCTCTTTAGACTCAAGTAGAGCAGGTGAAGTCCGAAGTGGGAGATCATAGACGGGTAGGTGCAGAGTCACATGGGCCTCAGGGCAATGGGAACATGGCACCTCCCAGGTTCACTGCCAGGCTCGAGGGCCCACATCTAGCCACCCCTGGAGGCAGACACAGAATCCCAGCAAATAGGGAAGGTGAAGGGCAAGAGTGGGAGAAGTTCCCACTGCATCTCTTAGACAGAGGTCACGCCCTCAAGGAGGCTACCACCTGACTGACATGTTGGACTCTACCCCTTCCTCCACACAGGTACCATCAAGTTGGCATAAAACTGTAACCACCACACTAACCAAGAGAGGTACTAAGTGTTCCAGAAGAAGAGAATAGAGAGTAGCTAGTTCAGGCCTGGCAGGGTATCTATGAAGACGTTTAAATGAGAAAGTTTTTTCTTTTTCTTCTCAAGGCAATGATGTGGTAACTGGGCTTTGAAGGATAAGTAGACATCACACCTGGATTACCAGTCCAAGAAAGAGCTTCACCAATGTGCTGTGGTTGGGCACCAGTGGAAGAGATTAGTTGGGATCATTCATTCATTCCCTCAGCAAATATTGAAACCTGTTGTGTTTTGGGCCCTGCATCAGACACCGAGTAATGAAGACTGAAGACCTCCATCCCTCTTGCCTTCAAAAGCTCCTGGCTACCTGAGGGAGGTGGACCAGTAGACAAAAATGGCTGAAGGGAATGTTTTTGATGGGTTAGCTGACCACCTGCTTAAAAGAATCATGAGTTATTTCACAGAGTGAACAATTCTGCCTATTATTAGTTATATACACTCGACTGCTATGGAGAGTTTGATGTAGGGGAAATTAATGCTATTGACCAATATTTCCACTTCTCTTCATTCTTGGAAAATTCTCTACTCTATTGAAGTTCACTGGAGCCCTATCATTTTCTGAAGAAGAAGAAGAAGAAGAAGAAGAAGAAGAAGAAGAAGAAGAAGAAGAAGAAGAAGAAGAAGAAGGAGGAGGAGGAGGAGGAGGAGGAGGAGGAGGAGGAGGAGGAGGAGGAGGAGGAGGAGGAGAAGGAGGAGGAAGAGGAGGAGGAGGAGGAAGAGGAGGAGGAGGAGGAGGAGGAGGAGGAGTGTGAGGCAAAGTGACAGATGTCATTTGCAGGTAGGAAACTTTAGGAGCCGGTGAGTGATTTGCCAGGCCTGCTTCTCTTGCAGAGCACCCAGGAGGGGCGGGAGGGTTCACTGGGCTGCATCAGTGAGTGAGACAGGCAGGAGCAGAGCACCATCACTGAGCCCAGCATTTCTACTGCCTACAGCAGGCACGAGGAGTAAGCAATGTATCGTTACTGTTAAACCGGCGTGGTTGGGGTTGATATGTGATTACAGTACCATCTAGCCTAGCGTGGATAATCTAAGGACGAATAAAAGTAGACATTTGGGGACATTCCTCTTGACATTTGTACCCCACAAGAATGACCAGCTGCTAAGGGATCAAGCGACTGGACTTCCAGTTTCTGCTCTGCTTGTGTGGCCTTTTCAGGCACCATCAGGTGGGAAAATACATGAAAGATGAAAGGATTTGCTCACAAGCAATAAGTGGCTTGAACTCTGCTCTTTCGTCAGTGTTGCGTTCTTTGTTGCCCATGCAAAATCTGTTTGGAAAGAAGTCTCTGTTTGATGCTAGGTCCCTGAAGATTCAAGTTGGAAGGGGCAATGACTTTCTATTCTTCCATGGGATTCGATTCCTCTCCTGACCTGTTTGTGGGCCCAAGAGCAGGAGGTCCTGGAATGGATTATCTGGGTTTAAATCCTGGCTCTACAATTGGTCATGTGGCTTTAGAAATTTACTAAATTTCTTTAATGTCTCCCTTTCTTCACCTGTAAACTGGGAATAATAATAGTACCTACGTCACCTACCTCTTGGGGATGTTTTATGGATGAAGTAAGACAATGCACATAGAGCTCAAGAGATGATGAAGAAGAAGATGATGATTGGTGCTATTGCTATTTCACCATCAGCACAAATGTAAATCCCAATGTCAAAGTTCTTGTCACAAAAGCCATGGCTGTTCTTAGAGAATTTGGTGAAGAATCAGCTCGGAGACGAGGGGTTTAGCTCATGTCTAGATCAGGCACAGGGATTGCTGAAAGACATGAAAGCATCTCATCAGGAAAGTTCTACTCTGATGGGGGTCCTGCCAAGCGAGGGCCCCAGTTAGGGCTGGTGTGGCTTCCGGGTGTTCTGGGAAGGAGCCTTCTTATATGGCTTCTCTGCAGGAGATTGAGCAACTAACTCTTCAGAGAAGAAAGCTTATCTCCTTTTTGAAAGTAACCTGACCACCTGTCGAAACTGGACTTGCGAAGGAGTCAAGAGACTTGCCCTTGGCAGTCTGGCAGGACTCGCATTTGGGTAATTACACTGGCAGTGGCGGCGTTACTGGACATCAGCTTGGCTTCTTGTCTCGCCCTCATCTGAGGCGCTGATGATGTGATTGACAGAACTCCTGGGAGCTGTCCAAGAGCTGAAGTAGGAAGGGTGACTGACATCAAAGCTCAGTGAAGACCATATTAGAGGGGACGTAGTTGCTAAGAAGCAAACAAAGGGAAAGAAAATGAAACACCATACCCTAGTTACCTCTGCCCATAACATGGAATAATCTTTATTGCAGGGGTCTGTTTTATGTGGCTTAACTAATCTGCTAAACTTCCCTTGGGTGGTTCCTGGTGGTACAATGATTCGTAAGGCCCCCTCTTTCTTTAGGAGCTGCTCTTATTGCTCATGCATGCACGCAACACGCTGGCTGCCACCCGTCCCACACCTAGCATTGGAGATACAGGGAAGACAGAAGGGAACAAAACAGAAAGCTCACTTCCCTCCTGGAGCTCGGAGTCTAGTAGCAGATTGTGAAAAAGCAAAGCACAAACAAGTTGCCAAGAACAAAATGGGCTTTCCGAGAACTGATATCCGGACTATAGTACACATACTGTCTGTCTACTAGGTGTTTTCTCAGAATGCAGACCCTTTGGGGCTCTAAAAGCCAGACAAGGAAATTCCATCTTCTAGTGCCTTAGTAACTGTATAGACACACAGGAGTCATTTAATAGAGGACCCAGCATCATAGATTCAACTGTTGAACACTTTTATAATACGATGCTCCTCATTAAACCGGTCAACGAACTTGTCTGCATCATGGCTGCGCCATGCACTTGTGCCCCCAGGAGCCTTCTTGTCCACAATCCCCTACATGTGCCTGTGTTATAGCCTCTTCACGCTTCTGCAATCACTGGTTTGCATGGTCGTTCTCAGTCTAGCCTGGGTGAATCTTGAAGGCAGGGGCTGCCATGGTCTCCATCTGTTAGGGTCTGGTGGTCATAGCTTGGGTTTCTCCAGAAGCAGACCTTCAGATCAGAGCAGAATTTTCCCAATTCAAGACACATCAGTAGGAGGGTGAGGAGGGACCACAGGGAAGGAAAGGAAGATCATCAAACATGCATTGATAAAGCAGGTTAGAGAGCTTTCTAGAGAACACGCCTATGACCTGTCCACAGCGGGGCGACAAGATTGGCTCTGGTATACCAGCTCTCCATCTCAGGGCCACCACCAGCTGCCTTCCATTTCTGGCTTGCTCTCCTTACAAGCTAGGTGTTCTCCTGTCACCTAAGAATGCCTTCAGGTGCTTGCACTAAGAAGCCTTCAAATTTGCCAAGTGTCAAGGGACGTGGGTGGAGGGTCAACAGCATCTGCTGGACCAACTTAGAGCCTGACACTCAGAGCAGCTCAGCCGACTTTGGTGACAGGACAAAACAAAAGAGCCAATCAGTCCACAATGATAAGGGTGAGGATTTAGTACTGCTTCATGTGCAAGTCTCATGCTACACACTATGGCTCAAGGGAGCGGTGACGTATTGGGTCAGGAGGGAGCCCAAGTACCCTTATGGGGGATGTTTGTTTCCGCCACCATCCAAACCTAAATTACTGTAAGAGTAGAGTGCTGTTTTAACCCTTCCACTTTCCTTTGACCAGTTCACATATAACCAGATCTTTTGCTAGTGGAACTAAGGCATCTGTGTTGTCTCCACAGCAGGTGCTGGGGACTTAATTATCAGTACTTGCTAATGTGTTGTTGCTTCCTGAAAGGATGGAAATCATAGCAGACGCTGCATAGGTATGATGTAAGAGCGGAGCATTCAACACTCACAGGGAGCCTCTTTATTTGACCTTCACAGAGGTGGGGACCTACCTTTTTGTATCTTCCTCTAGTTTTTGGAAGTTTCTTCTGATTGCCCTCTCTGTCTCAAAGTGGCAGAGATTTGTATGCATTTTAGGCCAGAGCTCCCCTTGAAGTGGAGCTTCCGAAGGTAGAGTTTCCATGAAGAGCCTCACTCGGAGACTGGCAGGAATACATCACAGACCAAATAAAAGATTATTTAGTGCCATCTATACCTGGTGGCCCTGTGGGTTGGGTTTGGCACTATGAAATGCAAGGTTGTGGGTTCAAACCCACTAGTCTTTCTGCGAGAGGAAGATGAGGCTGTCTGTTCTACTAAAGATTTACAGCCTAAGAAACTTTATGTAGGGTCACTATGCATCAGAATGGATTTGAGGGCAGTGAGTTTGACTTTTGGTTTGACCTTTATTTACCTTCGAAAAAGGAGCCCTGGGGTTGCAGTGGTGAAAGCGTGTGACTGCTGATGCAAAGGTCAGCGGTTCTAAGCCAACACCTGGTCCAAGGGGGAAATCTTCACAGGCTGCTTTGGTAGAGATTTACGGCCTTGGAAACCCGTGATGACAGTAAGTCAGAACTGACTTGATGACGATGGGTTTGGTGTGGTTTGGTTCGGGGTGTGCCTTCAGGAAATATGGTCCAGGGCATTCAGCCCGCAGCCCTGTGACTTTCTTCAGAGCAGAAGCGTGTGGTGGGTGTGAGTATGGGTTCTGCCATCAGACTGCCTAGGTCCTTCCTCCCTAGACTCTCTGCCAGGCGGTGACAGTCTAAGCTCCCAAAGCTCTTCACCTGGGATCAAACTGAGCCAAACCAAGCCAGGGGCTGCCGAGTTGATGACGACATTCGGCAACCCCGGTGTTGCACCGCAGGGCAGGACAGCGCTCCGCGGGGTTTGCCAAGCTGTGACTGACTTCTCACAAGCAGATCCCCAGTTCTTTCCTCCAAGGCTCCCCTCATTGGATTCAAACTGCTAACTTTTTGGTAAGGAGTTGAGTACAAAACCCACTGAACCGCCCAGGGAGGTCTGCAATGGCAACTCACTCACTCACTCACTCACTGTCAGCGAGTCCACTCCTACTCTCAGCAACCCAAAAGCACAGGGCAGAGCTGCCCCTGTGTATTTCCCAGATGAATTCTTTTCCGAGGAGGAAGCCTCATCTGACTCCAGAGAAGCAGCTCGTGGTTTTGAACTGCTGACCTTGGGGTTAGTAGCCCAATGCATAACCACTGCGCTCCTAGAGTTCCTACAACAGCAGTTTCAAACTATCCTATAATTCCCTGGCCACGGTGAGAACGATCTCACTCACCACACTCTCCTCTCCAGTTCTATGGCTGTTCTAGACCAGCGTCGGCACACTGCAGCTCGCCAGTCATGGGCAGCTCTTTCGGTGTGTACATGTGGCTCTGAAGTAAAACTGGAAAAAAATTAAGGATATTATGAACATAACGGTGATTCCATTTGTTTGTGAATATATGTTTATGGCTCTCAAATATTTTTTAAATCAGTTCTTCTGTCTCAAATCTTTGCTGACCCATAATCGCCAACATTGGTTGTCTGCTTTCATTTTAAACTCTTTGGCTAGAGTGAACTAGAATGGTAATGGCTTTGGGTTCACCCACAAAGGAACCCCGAAAGCCTGAAGAACGTTATTTAATCTTCCTCTCATTTATTTAATCATTTGTCTCTTCAGTCAAATGGGGCTACTCATATTGCTTATAGAGTTGTTGTTGTGGGGATCGAAGGTCATTTGGAGGCTTGGCAAGGACATTCTGAGTCATGGTGCTTCCATGTCTGTGAAGGACAACTGCGCCCTAGAGTTTTCAAGTCTGTGACCGTCCGGAAGCAGTTTTCCAATGTTTCAGCTTCTAGCACTTCACCGTTGTGTTCCCCAAGGACTCCACAGGAGGATTAAATCATGCTGTATATGATAACCAGCCTGGTCATTAAATGTTGGCTCCCCGTCTTAATGTCTATCCTTCCTTTCTGTGGTAACTGATTCTGTTCCCAGAAATTGAGTGAAATGGACCATTAGGGTCAATGCAAGATAATTCCTTGAAACAAAGAGCTCCCCCTTCAAGATCCATCTGATGTGCCGGTCACTCTCAGTAGATGTTGTAAGGCATCTTCGGAACTTGCTGGGTTGATAATCCCAGGCCCAGGAGGCAGATCAGCAGTGAGCACTGAAAGCGAGCGAGCGATGCCGGCGGTGTTGTTTTTCTCTAGAGCAACATGTGTACAGCTTCCAGAACAATTAGATCCTGAGTGTCAGGCCAAATTTCCATCAAGACACTGATGAGTTAGAAACCCCTGGGGCTTTGCTCAAGTCCCTGATAGAAACCGCGGCAGCCGCGTCCAAGCCCTTTGATGGAATCACAGCCTTATAATTAGTAAGAGTCCGTTCATTATCACAGGTCTGGCGTGTGCATGCGAGAGGCAGGAAACAAAATCTAAAAGCCTAAACTGGTAGAGGAAGTGAGATGAAAATCACTTAACCCCAAAATAATTACAGAGTCTTCTTAACCACCGGAGTTTGGGAAACCGCACTGCTTGCAGAGAGACTGGGTAATGGGAGTTGTATAGGCATGGGACCAGCTCTCCTGGGGAACTTGTGGAGGGCATTGTGTCTGCCCTAGTACCACCTGGGAGCCCGGGAGTGCCCTGCGAAGGCAGACCAGAGGAAAGAAAGAAGGAGAGGAGGGAGGGGAGCAGGGCATGAAGAGAAAGGGCTAACAATTCGTGGAGCATCGGCTCCAGGGCGGGCCAGGTGCCATGCCAGCTGCTTTCCATTCATTAGCAAGAGTGTCAGGAGCACGTGCGTTGGCAGCAAGCCGCTCAGGCTCAGGCTGCCCTGGACCTCACTGCATGATCTTGGGCCAGCAGCCTCAGTTTCTTTATATGTAACCACACATCCATGGCATTCAGAGCTTGGGGTAAGAAAACAGCCCACAGACACACGCCATCTTTTCTTACTGTGATTATTTCATTTTTCTTCAAAGCAGGGTGAGGTGGGCTAGTCTTCCCATGCTGGGGGTACAGACACTGGGAGTTGGGGAGACTGAGTGAGCATCATGGAGGTAAGAACCATTCCCATCTTGATTGCCACTGTGTCTGGCACATGGACAGTTTGACCCCAAACATGATTTCACTAAATCCATGTGGTTGACAGGGAGTTTAAACCTGTCTGGACCCAAAGACAGCGTCCTTTCCAGTACTGTGTCCCCTACAATCCTCTGTTTCTGTGGGCAGGTGTGGAGGAGGTGGTTAAGAGCACAGCCTCGGGAAGGTGAGCAGCATGGAATGGCAGGTTAATAGAACAAAGTGTTCTTGTGTTGAAGGAGTGCTTGAGTAGAGGCCCAATATCCATCTGTGTCCTTAATACTAAACCTATAAATATATGCACATAGATCTATTTCCTCCTCCTCATATATAAATATATTTACATATGCACATACATGCCAGTATTTAGGTCTCTATAAATGCCCTTTGCCTCCTGGTTCTTTCCTCTATTTTCTTTTACTTTCCTCTTGTCCCACTATCATGCTCAGCCTTCATTTAGGTTTCAGTTATTCCTCTTGGCTACATTGCCCTTGATCAAGCCCTACCAGACCTCCTACACCCTCCTCCCCATCGATTTTCAGTCACTTGCTGTTCCTTATCCCTGGGTTTGTTAACAAAGCAGGTGCATAAGCAAATGTAGTGAAGAAAGCTGATGGTGCCTGGCTAACAGAAGATATAGCATCTAGGGTCTTACAGGCTTGAAGATAAACAAGCAGCCATCTACCTGATAAGCAACAGAGTCCACACAGAGGAAGTACACCAGCCTGTGTGATCATGAGGTATTGATGGGATCAGGTATCAGGCTTCAAAGACCCAAAGCAAAATATCATAATGTGAATGAGGCAGGGAGTGCGGAGTGGAAGCCCAAAGCCAATCTATAGGCAATTGGACATCTTACAGAAGGATCGTGGGGAGAAGATGGGCCAGTCAGGGTACAGTATAGCACTGATGAAACATACAGCTTTCAAAAAATAAAAAGAAAAGAAACATATAGCTTTCTTCTGGTTCTTTAATGCTCCCCCACCCCCACCATCATGACCCTAATTCTACCATACAAATCTGGCTAGACTAGAGCATGTACATGAGTACAGATAAGAGCTGGAAACACAGGGAATCCGGGACAGATAAGCCCCTCGGGACCAATATTGAGAGTAGCCATACCAGGAGGGGAAGGGGAAGGTAGGGGAAGTAAAGGTGAACCAATCATAGTGACCTACTATAACCTCCTCCCAGGGGGATGGACAACAGACAAGGGGGTAAAGGGAGACATTGGACAGTGCAAGACATGAAAAAATACCAATTTATAATTATCAAGGGTTCATGAGGGAGGGGAGGGGGGAGAAGGAAGGGAAGGGAGAAGATGAGAATCTGCTACCAAGGGCTCAAGTATAAAGAAAAAGCTTTGAAAATGATGACAACATATGTACAAATGTGCTTGACACAATGGATGTATGTATAGATTGTGCTAAGAGTTGTATGAGCCCCCAATAAAATTTTTATATATATATATGAGCACAGCCTCTTTCTAAACAGCCAGAATTCAAGTACCAAATTACTGGACAATTTTGTGAGTCAACTACAATCTCTCTTCACCTATTGACCATCTTGTTATCTGAGATTAGGCAGTTATGATAGCGGGACAAACATCTACTATCCAACGATTCTTCACATTAGCAACATACCTGTCAGTAACGAAAGCCAAAGTTTGGGGCAAGAGTAACTCTGCCTGTGATAGTTAAGGTGATCTGTCAACTGGGCTGAGTCATGAATCTCCATGGTTTGACAGGTGTGCAATGATATGGGCAGCCTCTGTTTTATGATCTGATGTGGTCACACACCATTGTCCAATAACACTGGTTTTCACGTAAACACCTAGTCTTTAGAACCTAACCGTGCTGGTAAGTGAGGAGGATGTGCTTTTAGATACTTCTGTTCTCACCCCCGGGTCACAGTGATTAAATACTGCTGACCTGAATGTTGATGTTCTAACCCTCCAGGGGTTCTCAACCTTCCTAAAGCCAGCCCTTTCATATAGTTCCTCATGTTGTGGTGACCCCTCAACTATAATATTATATTCATTGCTACTTCATCACTGTCATTTTGCTATTGGTATGAATCGGGTGACCCCTGTGAAAGGGTTGTTTGACCCCCAAAGGGGTCGTGACCCACAGGTTGAGAACCACGCTCCAGCCACTCCCTGGGAGAAAGATGTGGCAGTCGGCTTCCACAGTGATCACAGCCTTGGAGACCCTATGGGGAGCTTCCACTCCGTACTTGTAGGGTCACTGTGACGAGAACTTGACTAGACAGCCATGGATTTTTAAAAATCACTTTATTGGGGCTCTTATCACAATCCATACATGCATCTATTGTGTCCAGCACATTTGTACATATGTTGTCATCATCATTTTCAAAACATTTTCTTTCTACTTGAGGCCATGAGATCAGCTCCTCAGTTTTCCCTCTCCCTTCCTCTCTCATGAACCCTTAATAATTTACAAATTATTATTTTTTCATGTCTCACCTTGACCAACGTCTCCATTCACCACATTTCTTTTGTCTGGCCCCCTGGGAGGGGGTTATATATAGACCCAAGCCAGATAACCCCCTCAGGACCAATAACAAGAGTAGCGACACCAGGATGGGGAGGGGAAGGTGGGGGAAGAAAAGGGAAACCGATCACAATAGATTTGTTTTTACCCCGGGTATAGGGTAGCCCCAAGTCATAATCAACTCAATGGCAGTGAGTTTGGTTTTATAGTCAGAGTCTTTCTCACCTGTACAGAACCTCTCCAGGGAAATGGTTGTTTTGAGCTCAGTCTTAGAGGACAGTAGCACCCTGGAGGTCAGGCTACAGGTTACAGAAAGGAGAAGCTTAGGGACAGGGTTAGAATGGTGTGTCTGGGGTTTGATTAGATTGACAAACAGAGAAGAACTTTGGGGCGGGAGCTAACAATTGTTGAACAATTGTTAAACACTCCTGTGGCATTTTACACATTTAATCCTCATGAAAGTTCTGTAAGAAAGATTCCCATTTTACATATCAGCAAACTGAGGGTCAGCAAGGCTAGCCACTGTGGCCCGTTTAACCCGACTTGACTCCAGGTGGGTTTGGTGCCAAAGCCCATCTGTTTTCTACATGTACAGTCTGCTTCCCTTTATTGTAAAAGAACACGAAGACAGGTTTATAAGGCTTTTGAAACGAAACCCCCAAGCAAGTCCATTGCTGTCAATTCCAACTCAGAGCAACCCCCTAGATGGAGTAGACCTGCCCCCAAAGAGTTTCCAAGGCTGTAAATCTTTACAGAAGTTTATCTCGTCGTTCTCCCATAACTCATCTGGTGAGTTCAAACTGCTGATTGAGTGGGGAGCCGCCCGGCGCTTAACCCATCACATCACCTAAGCTCCTTTAAGTTTATCCCAAAGTTTCCTCTCTGATTAGGTGTCCACTGAGGAGTGATTTCTCTTTATTTGGAAATAACCCCTGCATCCATGTTCTGCTCATTCTTCACTTGCTCTTTTTAAGGTTACACATCTAGCAATGTGGTATCGCCGGGTCCCTAGAATTTTATTTATGGTCAGGACACACATTTATGACTTTTTAAAAATAATCCTTTGTGCCTCAACATAAGTTTTTGTAGCAGAGGGATACATAAGTATAGTTTTTTTTTCTATTTTAAAATACAATTGTGATAGCCCAGAATTGACTAGAGAAACAAGTCCAGGGACACTCATGTATGTGTAAGAGAGAACTTTATAACTTAGAACATTGCATATTGAGAAAATATCCCAGCCCAGTCCAGATTAATTGCATAAGTCCAATATTAGCCCAATATATCCGATAATAGTCTATAAATTCCTCTTCAGACTCATACAGCACATGCAATGATACTGAATGCAGGAAGATCACAGGCTGGTGGGTGAAATGTCTTGTGGGTCCAGGGGCGGTGGAAGCATCTCAGCACTGGTGAGGGTCTACACATGGCTCCTCCAGCTCTCTGACTGTGGCTCCTCAATACAGCCCCACGTGGCTTGTCAATAGGACAGTGAAAGCAGAGTGTGACCCACCTCTACGGAGAAAGAGAGGGAGTTCCCAGAATCCTCATGAGGCCACGCCCACAAGGAGGCTTCATCAGACTGTGACCTGATTGACAGGCTAGACTCCACCCCTTCACTCTTAATATCCTCCAGTTGACACGAGATGATGTAACTACCACAACAGTGTTCACTGCACTTGGTAGAACACAAGAGAGAAAGACGTAAGGAGTCAGGGTGCTGGTTTAAAGATAGAATCCTGTAAATTTTACAGGCAATCTAGAGCAAAGCAAAATCTAACAGCCATGAAACAAAAAATAGCACAATTGCTTTACAGTGAGAGTTGCAATGGCAGGCACTATATCCAGCACAAGGTCTGCAAACCCAATCACGGGATGCTGCTTTCTCTCGACAATTCTTATCATGTGCGAGTGCGACAGATCTGCGCACAGTGATTGTCTTACAGATTCTGTATTTGAGGCTTTACCGTGGAAACAACAATAATGAACGACATTCACTGGGTGCTTACAACATGTCACGACATTCACTGGGTGCTTACAACATGTCACATTCACATTAGGCACACTACGTGTTCCTAGCTCATGTACTGACAGCAGCCCTAGGTGGTGAGCACCCTAACTCTATTTTAAGGATGCGAGGTAGGGCATGTAGGGGACTTGCTCAAGGTCAGATGACCCATGTGGAAAGACCCATGTGGAGAATCCTGTGGAAATTGTTGTTAGGTGCCGTCAAGGTGATACTAACTCATAGCTACCCTGCGCACAACAGAACAAAACACCGCCGGTCCCGTTCCATCCTCACAGATGTCATGTTTGAGCCCATTGTTGCGGCCACTGGGGCAATCCGCCTCCTGGAGTGTGTTCCTCTTTTTTGCTGCCTAGACGCAAAGAAGATGGCATGGGACCTGGCTCTTAAGGAAGGAGGCAAAACTTGCCGAATGGACGAATGGAGCAGGGAACCACAATCTAGACGCAGGGAAGAGTATTTGCCAAGGCAGGACAGCGCTCGTGACTTCCTGGGGGGCCGAGAGTCCCATGGGTGAGGAATTACCAAACGCACCGTGGGCAGTAGGAAGAGATGAGACATGTTACCAAAAATGGCTGACGAGTTCCACGGTGGGATAAATGGTTAACCAAGACGGCTGTTAACCACGAAGCTGGAGGTTTTGGTCCAACTTGAAGTTTGAGGAACTTCGAAGAAAGGCTTGGAACAACCGTCAATGACATCCAGATGGAACACAGGTCTAGCCTGACCCACGGGTCACCATGACTTGGAGTAACGTGACAGCACCCAGTGCTGGTTAGAAGGCATGGTAGGGTGCGTGGACAATAGGCTGCCCAACAAGGGTTTTAGGCAGGAGACTCAAGATAAAATTGCTGCTAACTTTGTTAGATATTGTACTACAGGGCAGAAGATTTACAGCAGAGGAACAGCAATCCAGATGAGAGATGGTGGCTTGGAGGAGAATAGTGGCTGAGAGGATGACAAGAGGGGAGTTCCAGAGATTTATGAATAATGCATTTTCTATTTTGGCAATTATATTTCTATTTATGGTCCTAGGCAGGAAACATCAAAATACTAAGCCTTGGATTGGTGGGCACTAAAACAATATTTGTCAATTGATCTTATTGAATGAATCAGGATGATCCATCTATTCATTTCTCTCCCCCCAACAGTAATATAAATTTTAAAAGAGTCTTGTGCAATAGTAGCTTCTCAAAATTTATGAGACATATGTACATATGTGTAGATATATATACAAACACACACATATATATATTCCAAATAATTTGAGGACTCCTCTGAGTCTCAGAGCTAATACTTGGCACATAGCAGATTGTCAAAATTTATATGAGCCATGTATGTATGTGTGTATATATGCATATATATACACAGATATTTATAATAATTTGAGGACTGCCCTGAACCTCAAAGCTGAAACATTCAATTGTACATAGTTTTCACTAATCTGTGAGGTAATATCTTGAATTATGTACACAAACAGTGCTAACTGCTGTCAGTTTTAAGGACAATGAGAGAAAGACTTTTCCTGGCATTACATATTATACCTCATCCTCTCATCATGCTTACTAAGCCACCTCTGTCACCTTCTTCTCTTGACAGGGAAACTGGGCAACAGAGAGACCAAGCTACATGCTCAATGTCACACAGCAAGGCGACGAAGTAGGAAAAGGAAAACACTTCCACATCCACCTCAGGGTCCCCTGTAATTCTGTTTTCCTTCCACTCTGGGAGAAAGTTAGAAAACCGAGGCTGCCGAAGGAACGCCAGCTCTGCATAAAAGAAAACATTGGGCGGAAAAATACAAATGTGGCCGAATTTAATTTCCAATACATGTCTCCACCTTCGGCTTTGAAGAAAGGTTAAAATGCAATTCTCCAAAAGGAAGTTATTCGATAGAGGAATATTAACCTCCGCGCCCCTTGTACTTTGACTCGTTTTATCTCCTTTTCATTTTTGTTTGTGGGTCTATTCATTTTGGTGAGGCCAGGCACGTTGCTAGGTAACGGGCCCATGGCGGGCCAGCGTGTTAGTTTGTCTGGCTGGCCCCGGTGGCGGACTTCCCTAGCGCTGGCTGCCGGCAATGCAGTCGCTCACAAAAAGCATTTATCACCGTGCGGGCTCGGTAATGGCCACTCAGTGGAGGGGAAATTGAGCTGACCCGCAGGCCAAAGCTGTTAGGGAGACTGGTGGGAAGGGTAAGAGGGTCACAACACCCTTTTCCCACCCACTTAGTGGGCAGTAAGCACGCGAACAGCCCAGCCACTGTTTCACTAACATATCCCGAGGCTCTGCACCTGAAATAAATGTTTGCTTGACATTAACGATAAAAAAAAAAGACAAAAAATCAAATCGGTTTGCTCCAAGAACAATGAGCTGTGTGGTTTAAAGTTAGCCAAAGTTCTCTCAAGATTTACATTTTTGGTAGTTATGCCGGAGGGGAAATTTGCAGGAGGTGGGGGGAGGACTCGCTGTTTCCATTGCTTCTAGTCTGATAACCGTTATACAACCGCTTATTTACCTCGCTCTGTGAATGGGAAAGTATAGCTACCTAAATGTACTTGTTTGTTTTTAATTTGCGTTCTTTTCTTTTGAGAAATGGCACCAGTCTTACCTAGACCAAACTGATCCGGGTATCAGGTGCCATTTTCGTGGTATCACCAAACTGATAGTATTTGGGAAACATCCTTTTTTGGATTTCTGTTTGATTATACAGTGACCGATTGGCTTCAACTTTTAGTCGTGCTTGTAAGAGATAAAGTTTAAAATGCAAATGGAGAATTCTTTTTAAAATTACTTAAATGAGTATTTTGTGTTGGGTTTTTTTTGTTTGTTTGTAATGTTGAGTAAGAACACATGCTTGGAAGTGATGCTTTTCACAAAAATATTAGAGTTTTTTTCCCCTGGAAGTATATTTTACTGGTTTCTTTGCCTTTTTCAGAATTCTTTTACATGAAGAAACACAGAACGAAAATAAATGGCACTTGAAAAATAAGAAATACATAAGTAATGCACACAAGATAAAAAATTATTATAAATAGTATGAATGTCATACACAAAGATAATTTTACATTAACAGTGTAGAAATCTTGGCAAGATTCAATTGTGGAAGAAAATGGGAAAAAGTTTCCCTTGACCATTTATTTTTCTCAGTCATCCATGGGTTGTGTCATTTCTGATTAGAGTTGAAAATTTTTACATACTACTAAACAAAGGGTGTTTAATGTGCTTGTGGTGAAAAGTTAGCACTTAATATCATTCAGGATTTCACTTCTAATTACCTTCATTATTAAATCTATAGATAATTCCCATAGTCTACTTTATTTGGGTGTAAACTTTCTCTTGATATTCAAATGAAGACCATAAAGTCCCCTATCAGAAATGCTCAGGACAAATTTATTTGCCTTGTGATTTGGGCTAAATGGCCTAGTCTCTCTGAACTCTGATTTCTCCACCAAGAAAGAAGGAAAAGTGCTATTCCCCAACTAAGTTCTCTGAGTAATTGTTTGCATAAGCTAGGATGCAGTTGACTGTGAGGCCCCAATTTGACCATCCTTATGAAATGTAAAAGTGTTTGGAGGAACCCGAGGTGAGTGGGGCGTGGGGAGAGGGCTCTCCTTTTCGATGGGGTGAGTGGAGCGGTCTCAGGAGCACTCTCAGTTCTCCTAGGAATAGGCACCTCGCACTAAGGGGTGTCCCAAGTAAGAGCCACTTTTTGACCATTTCGCTTCTCGTGCCACCAAGCCCAGAGAAATCTCTGCGGCTCCACTTCAGAAACAGAGCCACATTAGGAGCGCAAGAAGGGCCCTGCTCTTCCCACTGACGCCACCGCCCCCAGACAACAATGTTTAACCAACAAAAGAAGAGACCGAGCCAATCTCAGTTTTAGTGATTCCCTGGAAAGTCATCAAATAAAAACGTGAACTTTAAAATTGATCAGGATTAATTTCACTGACACTGTATCATAACGTATGTCTCTTCAGAGACTCATTTGTTGGGCTGCAGATGCGAAGAAAGCGAGGAAAGGACCGAATCAGAACACAAGAAGGCAATTAGACTTTGCCATTGATGGAATGCTAAAAATGTCTGATCCATCAAAGCACCAACAAACGGGAGTAAACACAAGCCTTATATTTTCTTACGAAACACCGAGAGAGGAAGATGAAAATAATAACCAAGGCCATGTGTATCAATAAATGTAATTTATAAATATTGTTCGTGTGCCAAAAGATGCTGCGTCGCCTGCTAATTTGAAGCGTGTAACGGCAAGGGATGATTTCCCAGCACAAGAGCCACTCCGACGTGGAACTGCTGTTCTCCTCTTGGTGGACATTTCCCCACCCAGACGAGAGCTTTCTAGTAAATCCGAAGTACCGCTTAATAAGTAACACCATTCAATCATTACCTACGGCTATGATTTTCAATCTTAACTTAAACAAATACATCGATGGTGTTTTTCTTCACCGTGTTCTCAATCCCACTGTGGTTACACTAAGAAAAGTAGTGACCTCCTGTGCCTATAGGTACCATCTTGTCTAATCCTGGACACATCACTGGAGATTCTGTCCGATCATTTTCCTGTTTAACACACGAGAGCACAGAGTCTGATACAGGTATGTCAATTTGCTTTTAATAAATGCAAGAGTCGGGTTCTGAACCCAAGCTCGCCCACCTGCAAAGCTGTGATATTAATGATAAGATCTGCTCATGCTTTAATGCAGACTAATGAGGACCAAAGGATAGCAGGTGGCACTGTTGCGCAAGCCTGGGGCTGCTAACTGAAAGGTCAGTGGTTCAAACCCACCAGTCACTCCACAGTACAAAGATGAGGCCATCTGCTTCGGTAGAGCTTTACAGGCTTGGAAACCCTGTGTAGGGTCGCTATGAGTCAGAATGGACTTGATGGCAGCAGGGATTCTGGTTTTTATTTCATTTAATGAAGAGTAAGGTGTATCTGATCCAAGTCATGGTATATTAAATGGTCCCATATGCATGTGCGAAGTGGACAGTGAATTGGGAAGACTGGAGGAGAATTGATGCTTTGAGACATAGTGTGGGGAAACAATACTGAAAGTGCCATAGACTGTTAGAAAACCAATCTGTCTCGGAAGAAGCAGAGCCAGAATGCTCCTTGGAGGTCAGCATGGCGAGACTTCATCTCACAGACTTTGGACGTGGGACCAGGAGAGACCAGTCTCTGGAAAACGACAGGATGTTTGGTGACATGGAGGAAGCAGAGGAAGCCCCTCAATGAGCTGCATCGATAACGGAGGCTGCAGCGAGGGGCTCAAACAAAGAACAGTGGGGAGGGTGGCGCGCTCCGGCATTGTTTCATTCTGTTGTACGTGTGAGTTGCAGTGGAGTTGATGGTACCCACCAACAACCACCACAAAGTCAGCAGTTTGAAAACACCCACCTGCTCCATGGAAGAAAGATGAGGCTTGCTCCCCCAGAAGAGTGACAGTCTCGGGAACCCCCAGGAGCAGTTCTACCCTGTCCTAGAGGCTAGCTGCGAGTCAGTGTCCACTGGCAGAGAGACCACCACCTCCACCACCACCACCACCACCACCACCACCAAGATCCCTGCGTGGCCCAATGGTGGAGTGCTGGCTGGCAGTGTGGACCCCACAGAGTCATCTTGGAAGTGAGGCTTGGCAAATGGTTTCGGAAAGCCCACCTTGAAAGTGCTACAGAGCAGTTTCCCTTTGCACGCATGGAGCCACTAGGAGCAAGCGTGGACTCAATGGCATCACACAATAGCAATAAATTGAGATCGAGGGGTACAAGAAAGAAGAAACTCTCTTGAAAGGCTGTGGGTATGTGTGTAGGTGATTTTCTCTGCTAGGTAAACGTATGTAAATTTGCTTCACTAGCTACTACGTTTAATGTTGCAAACTCATTGCCAATGAGTCATGCTGACCCGAGAGACCTACAGGGCAGGGTGGAGTCCCCTGTAGTTTCCAGAGGGCGGCTTTACGGGAGTAGAAAGCTTTGACTTTCGCCCTCGGAACAGCTGATGGTTTTGAACTGCTGGCCTTGCAATTAGTAGCCAAATGTGTAACCACTACGCCACCAGGCCTCCTGAATATTGCACAAAATACAGCATCTTTTACCTATACAAACATTTCAGGGACACGAAGTCAGAAAGATTTTTAAGTTGTATTAGATTAGAACTCTTGCAAAATCACCCTTTTCAATCCACAATGGCCTCCCACTTACTGTTGGGCAAAAGTTCGGGGAGGGCATTGAAATCATGGACGCCACCCTCTAAGGAGGGAACAAGAAACTCAAAACTCCCTGCCACCAGGTCAACATGTGGGTCTCCAAGGCTGTAAGCGTTTACGGGAGTAGAAAGTTCAGTCTTTCTCAGAGAAGCTGCTGGTTGTTTTGAACTGTCGACCACGAGGATCGCAGCCCAATGCATAACCACTACACCATCCATGAGAGGGCAGGAGCGGGCAAACAGCTGACCAACGGAGGATTGGATGGATCTTGGACCACAGAAGGACTTCCCCAAAGTTAGTGTAGACTTAGTATCCCATTTCTTGACCCAGTGTAAGCTGTAGCTTAATTCTACAGGGATTTGCATTGCAGTTAGCTTACAGCTCTCATTATAACAGTGAATTGTGGGAAGCAACACGTGCAGAGTGTTATACATAACCAACATGTTGTCCATCGTTCAAAGATAACCACCAACCAGGCCCTGGAAGTAGGGTATAAAGACTTACAAGCGATTTCATTCTTTCTCTCTTGAGAACATACTTCGCCAAATCAACTTTCCTTGAGTGTATTTCCCGCTGAAGCTGTGCCTTTGTTTGGGGGCACTGCTTCAACTGAGCGGTGTGGTGGTGTAAGCGTTGGACTTGGCCGGCAGTTCAACACCAGCAGTAGCTCCGCAGAAGAAAGGCTGGGCTCGGAAACCCCCAGGAGTCGCTATGAGCCAGCACTGACTCCATGACAGTGTTAAGAGAGCGAGCTTCAAGTGAGTGCCAGGTTGCTGCTGCATTTCCTATTGTGCAACGATGGGACGGCCGTGAGACCAGCGAACTGGCTCACCCACTGTGCCACATCCTGGCCAGGCTCTGGGACCCAGAAACAAAGGGCTCCATCTTCACCTGGTAGTAAAAATAATGTGAATTCTTGTGAATGTAAAGTAATATGCTTGACATTTAATACTGAAGACCTACAGCAAGCCCAGGGTGAATGTAAGTAATTTATATGCCACAGGGAAACAGATGCTAATCCCAGAGGGGTCAGCCTCACAGGCAGTAGGGCTGTACATCGGGAGCCGTTTTCCACTGAAAGTGGGAATGCAAGCAAAAATACTTAGGTCAAAATGCCCCTCCTGAAAAAATAGTCATCCCAAGAAAATAAGCAACCACCTTGTGCAATGTTCCCGAATAGTCAATTAAGCACGGTTCCCTGTAGCACTTCCCTAATCACCACAGGCAGGCATTAGATGATCAAATCAAGCATGTTAGACATAAGAAAGGATTCAAGGCACCGAAAGGGGAATAATTCAACAGATGGATGGATTGTTTAGAAGGGAAGTTCTTGTTTTATAAATATCAATATGCATAAGCGCATCCAGCTCAAATCTCGTGGTGAACAAGTCTACGGTTTTAGTGTTTTGCTCAAGGTCACACTGTTGATAGCGACAGAGCCAGGACTCCACCCCACCCCCCTGCCCTCAGTTCTGGGTTTTGGGGGTCGGGGGGTAATCTCAGTGTGTAATACATTCACGAGAAAGATAACAACTAAGTAGGGAGTTGGCACACACATTTGATTAAGTGTTATTATGTCGAAAACTAAAACCAAACTCATAGCCATTGCATAGATTCCAACTAATAGCAACCCTGTAGACCAGAGTAGAATTTACCCTGGGGGTTTCCAAGGCTGTAGCTATTTACAGGAGCAGAAAGCCTTAGCTGAGAAGTGGCTAGTGGCGTTGAACTGCTGACCCTGTGGTTAGCAGCTCTGCTTAACATATAACCCATTATAGTTTTTTGTTTATGTCAAGATGGAGTAAACTTCACAGTATAATATCTGGCCAATGTTGATCATACAGCTACAGATTTCTAAGTCCAAAGTTACTTTGAACACATTGATAAAAATATTTTATAGTACTCACATAGCGAGACAAACTGTCATAACAGTCATTTACACAAACCAATAAGCATTAAAATGTAAGACATAAACTGTTCCCTTCACTGTCTTTAATATCCAGCATCTTGCTCCACACAATGTAGAATGCCCAAATTTGTCATTAGCATGACAGGTTGCTCATCATAGATGCCCTAAAACTTTCAAATGACTCTGCCATGCCTGATCTGTCGTGGAAAGTCAGAAGGGAAAACAAGAATTGGAAATGTTATGATATTTTGAAAGGGACAGTTTCGTGGGGCTTTCTGTACTATGAATTCCTCAGGATGGAATTCCCATCTTAATTTCACACATTCATCAGCTACAACCTACTTCATGATCATGTATAAATTAGCAATAAAGAAATTCCAAGCACAAGGGACAGAAATGGATGCATGGTAAGAAGTTCAGAAACATATTCGTCCAATGTATAATTCATTTTCTTTTCTTCAGTCAATTTTCTAATGATGTCATGGGATCAAGTAACCTATAGGGTCACTGCGAGTCGTCCTTCACTCCATGGCAGTGAGTTTGTTCACACACACACACACACACACACACACACACACACACACGAGTCCTGGTGGCATAGTAGTTATGAACTGGTTTGTGATCCCCAAGGTCAGCAGTTCAAAACCACCAGCCACTCAAAGGGAGAAGGATGGGGCTGTCTACTCCTATAACAAGCTAGCAGTCTCAGAAAATCACAGGGACAGTCCTCTTCTTTCCTGAGGGCTGCGATGAGTCTGAATTGACTCAATGGTAGTGAAGTGAGAGATATACACATATTTCAGGAGCCCTGGTGGTGTGGCGATTACTTGTTAGGTCAACAGTTCAAAACCACCAGCAGCTACATAGGAGAAAGACAGGACTTTCTACTTCCATAACAGTGACAGTCTCAGAAACCCACATGAGCACTTCTACTGTCCTATAGGGTCACTATGAGTTTGCATTGACTCACTGGCAGTAAATTTGAGTTTTTAAAGTATATGTATTTAATTACAATATCACTTTAAACAAGTACACGGCCTTTTCTGTGGAAAATAAGCAGTCAATTTTGTTTCTGATCAAGTTGACTCCAAAGTACAATAGCCCCAAATTATAATTTTATAATGATCACTATTACATAAATATGTTCTGTCACCTTTTTAAGAACCTTGGTGGCTCAGTGGTTACACATTCAGATGCTAATCACAAGGCCAGCAACTCAAAACCACCAGCCACTCCAAAGGCGAAGGATGAGGCTTTCTACTCCCATAAAATGTTGTAATCTCAGAAACCCACATGGGCAGTTCTACCTTGTCCTATAAGGTCACTATATGCCTGGGGTCTTAAAGGTCTAAAGATAAACAAGCAGCCATCTAGCTGAGAAGCAACAAAGTCCACATGGAAGAAATACACCAGCCTGTGTGATCAGGAGGTGTTGATGGGATCAGGTATCAGGTATCAAAGACCCAGAACAAAAAATCTTATCAATGTGAATGAGCAGGAGTGTGAAGTGGAGATCCAAAGCCCATCTGTAGACAATTGGACATCCCCTTACGGAAGGGTCACATGGAGGAGACGAGCCAGTCAGGGTGCAGTGTAGCACCAATAAAACATACAAGTTGCCTCTAGTTCTTTAATACTTCTTCCCCACCACTATCATGACCCTAACTTGACCTTACAAATCCGGCTAGAGCAGAGCAGCTACATGGGTACATATGGGAGCTGGAAACACAGGCAATCCAGGATAGATATACCCCTCAGGACCATTAATGGTCATCGAGATAACAGGAGGGGAAGGGGAAGGTAGAAGAAGAGAGGGGGAACTGATCACGAGGATCTATATATAACCTACTCCCAGGGAGGTGAACAACAGAAAATAGGTGAAGGGAGACAGGGGTTGGTGTACGACATGAAAAAGAAAGATAAATTGTCAAGGGTTCATGCGAGGGAGTGTTGGGAGGGGGGAAATGAGCTGATATCAAGGGCTTAAGTAGAAAGAAAAATGTCTTGAGAATGATGATGGCAACAAATGTACAGATGTGTTTGACACAATAGATAGATGGATGGATTGTGATAAGAGCTGTATGAGACCCCAATAAAATGATTTAAAAAATAAATATCGTTTGGCATAGCTGGATGGCAGTGGGCCACCCTTTTTTCAATAGTTGACCATTTTCTTTATGCTACTCATTGAGAAACTCCTTAACGGAGATAAACTAGCATGAAAACTAGTGTCAGATATACATGCAAATATATATATATAAAGATAGGGAAATAGATCTATGTGCCTATATTTACAGGTTTAGTATTAAGGTGACGGAAGGACCTTGGGCCTCTACTCAAGCATTCCCTCAATGCATGAATACTTTCTTCTATTAAATTGGCATTCTATGGTGCTCAACCTCCCGACACAACCACTGAAGCCAAAGCGAGTGAACAAGCAAATGTGGTAAAGAAAGCTGATGGTGCCCAGTTATCAAAAGAGATAGTGTCTGGGGTTTTAAAGGCTTGAAGATAAACAAGCGGCCATTTAGCTCAAAAGCAACAAAGCCCACATGGAAGAACACACAAGCCTGTGTGATCACGTGGTTCTGAAGGGATCAGTTATCAGGCATCAAAGAACAAAAAATCATATCATTGGGTACATACCTCCATGATACGATCGCCGAGGACAAATGGGTGCATAAGCAAATGGGGCGAAGAAAGCTGATGGTGCCCGGCTATCAAAAGAGATAGTATCTGGGGTTGTAAAGGCTTGAAGGTGAACAAGTGGCCATCTAGCTCAGAAGCAACAAAGCCCATATGGAAGAATCACACTAGCCTGTGCAATCACGAGGTGTCGAAGGGATCAGGTATAAGGCATCATCATAAAAAAAAAATCAACATCTTACCATAGTGAATGAAGGGGGAAGTGCAGAGTGGAGACCCAAAGCCCATTTGTCAGCCACTGGAGATCCCCTCACAGAGGGATCTAGAGGAGGAGATGAGTCAGTCAGGGTGCGATGTAGCACCGATGAAGAATACAGCTTTCCTCCAGTTCCTAAATGCTTCCTCTCCCCACCCCCACTACCATGATCCGAATTCTACCTTGCAAGTCTGGATAGAGCAGAGGTTGTACACTGGTGCAGATAGGAGCTGGAGGTACAGGGAATCCAGGGTGGGCTACCTTCAGGACCAGGGCTGTGAGGGGCGATACGTGGAGGGTAGAGGGTGAGTGGGTTGGAAAGAGGAAACCGATTACAAGGATCTACATGTGACCTCCTCCCTGGGGGACGGACAACAGAAAAGGGGGTGAAGGGAGATGCCGGCAAGATATGACAAAATAATAATTTATAAATTATCAAGGGCTCATAAGGGAGGGGGTAGCGGGGAGGGAGGGGAAAAAAGAGGACTTGATGCAAAGGGCTTAAGTGGAGAGCAAATGCTTTGAAAATGATGAGGGAAAAGCATGTAAAGATGTGCTTTATACAATTGATGTATGTATATGTATGGATTGTGATAAGAGTTGTATGAGCCCCAACAAAATGTTTAAAAAAAAAGAAGAACTGGAAACAACGGGAATCCAGGACAGATGATCCCTTCAGGACCAAAGGTGAGAGTGGTGATACCGGGAGGATGGGGTAGAAAGCGGGAACCGATTACAGGGATCTACATATAACTTCTCTAGGGGATGAACAACAGAAAAGTGGGTGAAGGGATATGTCGGACAGTGTAAGATATGACAAAATAATAATTTATAAATTATCGAGGGTTCATGAGGGAGGGGGAGAAGGAAGGGAGGGGGAAATGAGGAGCTGATGCCAGGGGTTTACGTGGAGAGCAAGTGTTTTGATAATGATGAGGGTAACTAATGTACAAATGTGCTTTATACATTTAATGTATGTATGGATTGTGATGAGTTGTATAAGCCCCCAATAAAATGATTTTTTAAAAGAAAACAAAAAGAAAACTAGTGTAGAAATTGGGATAGCTCTTATGAAAAAGCAAGTCTCTTCTAAAATAGAGTGACTCCAATTTCTGGCACCTTCTTTAAAGATCAACCACTAAGACTCCAATTGCCTTTAATCTTGTAGTACAATGGGTTTTCTTTTAGGAGACCTTTCTGGCCTCAGTTTATAATTCTCTCAAAGTGATTTGTTGGGCCTCAGTCTAGCAAAACATTCCTCGATGTCTATCCTTGTAAGTGACTTACAGGGATCGTCAGTTTGACATCTGCATTCGAGGTTTGCCATTCCACTGGATTATGATTCGCCCAAGGATTGAAAGAGAAAAAGAAGGCACTGAAGGAGATGGATTGACACTGGGGCTGAAACGTAGAAACGATCGTGAGGCTGGTACAGGAACGGGCAGTGTTTCAGCCTGTTGTGCATAAGGTCGCTGTGGGTTGGAACCGACTCTGGCACATAGCAACAACAACAACAACGACGAGGGCTTGGTCAGTTTATGCAAGCCATGTCCTAAAATTGGCAGGGATTATTTCTCTCTAAGTGAATAATCTCACAGGCTTTGGGGACTTCCTGATCTGCAAGAGCCAGGAGAGGTTCACACCCTTGACACCAGGGGGCTTGTGACAGAGAACCTGCTGTGGTGACACAGCAGAGCTGAAGGCCAAGGAATGGCGGCCCAGTGCGAGCCCCAGGAATGACTAGACTGACCTGTGATGAGAGTGACCAGAATTGGCCATGGAGAGACTGGCAGATGTCAGTAGTGGTAGGGGGATGGCAGCCCCATGAGTGGAACTGGGCATTTAGGGACAGAAAGTCTCCATAGTAGAGGCTTAAGCATACCCTGTAACAGTTTGCCTGTCACAGTTTGCCTCAAGGGCTGTTGTCATGCCAGCCTAACCCTAGCACAGATCCAACCAAAGTCATATCAAAGCTGCTGAGTTCGAGCTGGATGGGGAAGCCTCGGGGGCCAGACCAGTCGAGAAAAGACACAGAAATTCAGAGAATGAGCACGGCCATGCTGCCCGGCCATGCCGACTGAGAGAGAGAAACACCTGTGGACACCTGGTCCCCTGCAGTCCTGCCCAGTGACACAGAAACACGCAGGGGGAACTTACCAGGGTGAGCAGGCCCCTTTTAGACATAAGGGTTCTTGCTCTATAGTGCTCTTAGGAACTTGTGGAAGTGAAGGGGACCAAGGCACCTCAAATCCTTTTCTGATGTTTATTGTTTGCTTTCCATAGTCATCTGTTCTTTACTGTTTACTTTCTATAAATAATAACAATAGCTTTTGATTGCCAATACTGCATCCCTTCTATATATGAGCCAATTGGAATGGGCAGTAAAGTCTTCATCCCAACAGTCTTACTGTTGCTTGTAATTTTGAAGCAATTGGTGTGTGTTTCAGAGCCTAAGTGGCACAGTGGGTTACACATTGGGTTGCTAACCCCCAGGTCAGCAGTTCAAACCCACATGGAAGAAGGATGAGGTTTTTGACTCCCAAAAAGATGTACAGGCTTGGGAACCTACAGGGCCAGTTCGACTCTTTCCTATAGGGTCACTGGGAGTTGGAATTGGCTTAATGACTGCATTTGGATTTTGGTTTGGTGCGTGTTTATACACTCAGTACAAATATCTTTGCTATGGCTGGAGAGATGTAAGGACTTCTTACAACCCTGGCAGGGAAATCATCACAAAGTCTCCAGATTAACTGTCAGCTCCTCAACAAGCATGTGTTCAGTAATGGCTACGTGACATAATAAGTTTAAAAAGTGAATAAAGTGTATCACCTACCTTTAGGAACAAATGCTATACTGTTCTTGGGAAAATAAATGGCTGTGACAACATACTGTAAGAGTTATTTCTCCAGTTGCCATTGAGTCTTGGTGAGCGCATATGTACCAGAGTTGAACTGTAGAGTTTCTAATGGCTAGTATTTTAAGAGACCACCAGGCCTTTCTTCCAAGCCACCTCTTTAAGAGTGGGCTCAATCTACAAGCAGCCAAACACATTCATTATTTGTACCACCCGGGGATTCCTGTACAGGTATAGAGTATCAGCAATGGCAAAGAACCATGGTAGCAGTGTGGACTATGCATTGGGCTGCTAACCCCAAGGTCAGAGGTTCAAACCCACCAGGAGAAAGATGAGGCTTTCTGCTTCCACAAAAATTTCCTGCCTCATAAACCCTAGGGAGTTCTACTCTATCCCATAGAGTCACGTGAGTCAGAATCAACTCAACAGCAACTGGTAAAAATGGTGTCTATGTGACCTCATCATTCTTCAAATGCCGCTTGTTATTACCACTATAATAATTTTCTTTTAATAGGCAATTAAATTGAGACCCGCACAGGTGAGGATATTTGGCTAAGGTCAAGGGCAAAAGAAGATTGAGACTTTGATCCAAGTAAATCCGAAGTCTAAGTATGCTTCCAGCACTCCCTGAAGGGCCCACATTTAGTATCTCTTTACTGGTGTCTGGCCTGTCCGAATATCACACCTCTGTACCTCAAACCTCCAGAGAGAGAGAGAGAGAGAGAGAGAGAGAGAGAGAGAGACAGCTGTTTTATCAAGTATGCACAATATTAGCACATTTAACATTATTATTTCTTTAATACTATAAGAACATAGCTGTCTGGTTCCATTTGAGCTGAGCATTGGCTGTTCTTCATGAAAGACAAGCTGTGTTAACGGAGGGGATGGGAAAACTGTTGCTCTACTGTGCTGTGTGTCCAACAGGAGCAGTCAGGAGCCAGCTTCCCGTGTTCACCAAGATGCTCCCAGACTGGCAGGCTAATACGAATCAAAGCTGCAACCAAAGTATGAATGATGTGCTTTTGACGCCATCACATCGAGTCCTTCCTGTTACAGTAGCTGACTTTTTAAAAAAGGAGAATAGATTATAAAATTGGAAAGTGTTCTTCCTTAGTGTAAGCTGTTCTAAAACCTCAGTTTTATAAAGGAAATGAATGTAGATGCTTGGGGAAAAAAATCAAAATTATTTATCTTAGTGTTCCCTGAAGTTTGCAAACTGCTGAGCAACGTGCTGTTTTGCCCTGCCTTCTCCTCATTGCGTCTATCAGGGTAAATTAATTGCAAGACAATCCTTAGGAATTAAGTGTGTTTTAAGTTCAGAGGCATCTGCTTAGAGACTTTTAATACCGCTAAATAGTCCCTTTGGAAATGCTCTCATTAGGATGAGTGGTATAATGCTCATTTCTGCTGGCATGGTGGCTTATAACTTCTTCAGTTTCAGCTACCCTCTCATTGACCTGTCAAGGGCATGAAGCACTCTGAAGATGTTCCAGGGCCATTTGTGATCCTCCTGTCAGGATAGGGGAGGGGATTTCTTTGCTCCATGTAAAGGAATAATTCAGAAGATGAGGTTCTCTGGTTTTAATGGGATGCAGTCGCTGCACACACACACACACACACACACACACACACACACACACAAGGCTGATTCTATCAAATGCTTGCTGCGAAGCAGGACAAAGCAAACAAACATTTTCTTTGATAACAGACATTTTTCTGAGGACAAGAATTGGGGGAGGGACCTATGGCGAGACTCTCATTTTTAAACTGAATGCCAATAAGGAGTTGGCTTGTGGATGGGGACTGGTACCTGGAACACAGAGAGATGAAGAAGGCACGTTGGATTCTTCCCTCGCCTCTGAAATAAGACTGTGGTGAGTTCTACTGGCGGATACTTTGTGAAGCCACTGTCTGTCTACTGGTCTAGAGGACTCTGAACCAGGGCCGTTCTGAGGGAGCTGCTCATCCCCAGCTCCGTTCGAGCAGAAGCACCTTGCCGAGCTCTCTGTGAGCTCCTCCATCAGCTGTAAGCTGCTGGGCACTGAGTAGGCTTCCGCCAGAGGAGGCCGGAGGGCTCCTCACCAGCCCCCACCTCGCCAGCCAATCGGACCCATCTCATTTGGAAAGGTCAAATTAGGAAAAACAAAAGAAAACAAAAGATGTTCTTTGAATAACACAGAGGCAAAATCTTGTTTGTTTTAAAGAACTGTGATTTTCTTTTCTTTTTAATCATTTTATTGGGGGCTCATACAACTCTTATCACAATCCATACATTGACTGAATCAGGCATGTTTGTACATATGTTGCCTTCATTCTTTTCTAGACATTCACTTTCTATTGAGCCCTTGGTATCAGCTCTTCTTTCCCCACCCTCCATAGATTGTACATTGTTAACATTTTCATCTCTCACACGGACCGTTTTCTCCCATGTTTTCTGTTGCTCTTCCCCCATATAGAGGGGTGTATGGTTATGTGTCAATCATTGAGATCGGTTCCCCCTTTCTCCCTTCCTCTCCCCGTCTTCCCCCTATCCTTCTGGTATCACTATTCCCATTCTTATTCCTGGCTTTTGTGTGTCGTGAGTTCCCATCTCTTATCTATACCTGTGCACATAAGAATTGTGTATTTTCTAATGCATCTAGCACGCCCCACCCTGCAGAATACCACCAAATCAATCACTGCTTTTCCCCATTGTGGTAAAATTTATGAAACAAAACATCTGCCAAGTCGATCATTTTTACATGTGCAATTCAGTGATGTTGGTTATGATCATCATGTCATGGAATCATGACCATTCCTTTTTTCCAAAATGATCTTCCACCACTAACAGAAACCCAGTCCCCTGTAGGCAGTGGCGGCCCCTTTTCCTCTCCCTCCTGCCCCTAGTAACCACGCATAAGCTTCCACCTGTAGACCAGTGGTTCTTACCCTTCCTAAGGCCACAGACCTTTCATACAGTTCCTCAGGTTGTGGTGACCCCAACCGTAAAATTATTTTCATTGCTACTTCATCACTGTAATTTTGCTACTGTTATGAATCAGGCGACCAGTGTGAAAGGGTTGTTCAACCCCCACAAAGGGGTCGCGACCCACAGGTTGAGAATAGGCTCTATACATTTACCTATTTCACATAAGAGGGATCATGCAATCTTTGTCCTTTTGTAGACTAACGTTTCATTTAGCAGAATGTTTGCCAGCTGTCCCATGTGGTAGCATGTACCCGGGCTCATTTCTCCTTCCAGTGGAGAGACATCCCAGTATAGTTTATCCCTTCATCTGGTGACAGGCATTTAGACTATTTCTACCTTTCGGCTAGAGTGAATCATGCAAATGGTGATAAAGGAACATTGATAGTGTCTTATGAATGTTTATGACCAGTAGTTGCTGTTGGTGGTATTGTCTACATTACTGCATTGCCTGTCTCAGTTTCATTAACTCACTCTTGTCTAACCCAGAAATATCATCCCAAAATATGAGTTGAAAATTAGTTTCTGAACCTTCTTCAACCAACAATATGCTTTCATTGACTAAATAAATGGAAAGATCTCTAGCTCAGGATCAATCAGGAACATAATGTCGCATTGGGAAGAATCCTACTCATCCAGCACCCACTGGTGCTTGAACACTTCTTATGGGCCAGGAGCTATTTATAGGGCATCTCATTAAATCCTCAGCGAAATCTGTGAGGTCAATCTTTTCTTCCTTGACCAATCAGCCATCTAATAGACAATTCCATTATCCCCAGCTACAAAACAGCCAAGCCTGGAAGCAAAGCTCGGTCTTTGGACTCTAAGTCCAGTGCTCACACCTCTGTGCCTCTGCCTACAGATCTGTAAGAGGACAACCCAAGACAATCAACAATATTATTGGCAAGTCACTTCCATGAGAGAAGCCTCCATACAATTTCTTTCCAAACCTGATAAACTCATCTGCATGACTCTTAGATATATACAATAGTGTTGTATCTAAAAATATGATGTAACTCAGCGTTTCTCATCCTGTGGGTTATGACCCCTTTGGGGGTCGAATAATCCTTTCTTTGGGGTTGCCTAAGACCATTAGAAAACACATAAATATTTCAAAATATATAATTATATATTGTTTTGTGATTAATCGCTATACTTTAATTATGTTTAATTATGTTCAATTTGTAACAACAAAAATATATCCTGCACATTAGATATTTACCTTACAATTCATAACAATAGCAAAATTTTATGATTGGTGGTCACTACAGCACAAGGAACTGTATTAATACAGTTAATAATCCTTTATCGATAATTTTTGCCAAAATAAATTATTCATGATGGGAAAAATAATGGATGGGCTGAAATGGACCCTTGTCATAATCCCCAACTCACACACTCTCACCTTTCATACTATACCAGGGGTCAGCAAACCGGCTCACAGGCCACATATGGCTCTTTCAACAGGTACCTGTGGCTCTGAAGTCAAATTTTTTAAAAATTAAGGATATTATTCAGATACTGGTGGTTTCATTTGTTCATCAAAGTGTATATGTGGCTCTCAGATGTTTTTTAAATGTTGTGAGGGACAGAATTGGTTCTTCTGTCTCAAATGTTTGGCAACCCCTATGCTAGATTAATCCCACCTCCCATACTACCTGCTGAATTAGGGGCAAAGAAGGAAAGGCAGCAGCCTGCACCCATGCAGAATCAGAACGTGTGTCCACAACCTTCAAGAAGAGACTGGACCACTGCTCACCAGCTCCGGCTCTGACTCCAGGCCCTGGGCAGGGCAATGTTCTCTCACATGCCCACCTGATCAGACCCTCTTTATTTCCATGGGCACAGGGAGTTGTTGTGCAATCAGTTAAGGCAAGTGACTGGAAGGCAGTTGATATAAAAGCTATACATTAATTCATCCCATCAATATATTTATTGCACTATCTACATGTACGCTACATAGTAAAATAGCTCTTTTCAGGGAACTGATCACAATGAACTACATGTAACCACCTCCCTGGGGACAGACAACAGAAAAGTGGGTAAAGGGAGACATTAGTCAGTGTAAGACATGAAAAAAAAATTTATAAATTATCAAGGGTTCATGATGGAGGGAATGTAGGGGAGGGAGGGGGAAATGAGGAGCTGATCCCAAGGGCTCAAGTAGAAAGAAAATGGTTTGAAAATGATGATGCTTGACACAATGGATGTTTGTATGGATGTGATAAGAGCTGTAAGAGCCCCAATAAGATTATTCAAAAATAAATGAATAAATATCTCTTTGCTGGATGATTTTAATTCTCCGTGTTGTAGTCAATTAGAAAAACCAATCTCTACCCTCAAGGAATTTACAGCTGGTTTGGGAACAAATACTAAACAAATTACACAAATTGTTAATTACTTCAGGTTATAGGAAAAAATGGAAAGATGTACAAGGTGTTATATGAATGAATAAGAGAGGGGGTTGTCCCGGGGATAGTGAAGCACACGGCTGCAGGCTGAGAGGCTGTGGCTTGGAACACACCCAGCTGCTCCCAGGGCAGTTCTCCTCGGTCACACAGTCGATTCTGACTCACAACGACCCTCTAGGAAAGAGGAGAACTGCCTCTGTGGGTTGCTGAGCTTGTACATCTTTACAGGAACGGAAAGCCTCATCTTTCTCCCTGGAAGTGGCTGGTGGTTTTGAACTGCTGATCTTACATAATTTACTATGCCACTAAGGCCCCTTATATGGTTACTCAAAACAAAACAAACAAACCACAACATCTCACAGCCATCAAGTTGATTCCAATTCAGAGCAACCCTATAAGTCAGGGTAGAACTGCCCCTGTGGGATTCAGACTGTCACTCTTTATGGGAGTAGAAAGCCCCATCTTTCTCCTGGGGAGCAGTTGGTAGTTTTGTCCTGCTGATCTTTTGGTTGAAAATCTACATGATGGCACCTTGTCCCAGTGTCAGCAAAAATGGGCTTAGACATCCCAACAACCAGGCAGTGTTTCGTTCTGTTGTGCATAGGTGACTAGAAGTTGGGACCAACTTGACAGCACCTAACAACAATGTTCTAGATTGGGTTTATACGGAAGTCTTCACAAAACAATGACACTATTGAGAGGGGATCCTTTTTCACAGAGATTAAGGGCGAGGCCATCATGGACTGTAAGGCCTTACAATCTGTCCCATTCTCCCCTCTGTCACTCTTTCTCGGCCCACTGTTCTTCGCTCTTTTCTTTAAGCATGGCACATTTTCCCCATCTCAGGAGGCTTTAGCATTTGCTGACTCCTCTGCCTTGACGGCTCTTTGTCAGCTCTTCACATATCTGGTTCCATAACCTGGATTCCAGCTCAAAATTGCTTGCTTCAAGAAATCTACCCCATTCCCCCCCCCAGTCACTATATACCTTATCACAATCTACCAGTTCCTTCAGGACCTTCATAAGAAATGCATGAATTATGTTTTCATTATATCTATTCTTCCAACAAGAATAGCAATTTCATAATAACAAAGATCTTACGTGTCTAGAAACTTAAACACAGTGCCTGACAGTATGATTACTCACTAGAAATTGGGTAAGATTTGCATTTATGAAGGCCCTGGGGTGAGTTGGGCTGCTAACCTGGAGGTTAACAGTTCAAAACCACCAGTCACTCTTTGGAAGAACGACTAAGCTTTCTACTCCCATGAAGACTTATAGCTTCAGAAACGTACAGGGGAAGTTCTATTCTGTTATAAAGGGTCACTATAAGTGAGAATCAATTTGATGACAAGGAGGGTTTTTTTGGTGTGAGGAAAAGATATATAACATCTTTAAGATACACAAAAGACAATATAAATACATCTTTTATTTATTTTGCCAATGTATGTTTATATTACAACATACTTATTCCTTGGCCATATTTTAATCAAGTTGACAGTAATCATAGTGCCTTGTTAGGGAACAAATCCCTTGCATAGACTAGACTCTACAAACATTCTACTGATTAAAATATCATCTAAGATGTCATTATCTTTCACTATCAAAGTTAAACTTCAAAAATAAGTTCTGATGGATCCATCATGAATTGAGGCCGGCTGGTGACGAGAAAAGGAGTCTGGTGGTCCTATTGGGTAAGTGATGGATTGTTAGACACAGGATCTGAGGTGTAAACACATCTTTCTCCTGAGCAGGACTCGGGGCAAAGATGAGGCAATCTATTTCCATACAGATTTGCAGTCCCAGAAACCCAAAGGAGCATTTCTATTCAGTCATGCAGAGGCACGATGAGTCAGAATAGACTACACAGCAGTGAGTAAAAGTGTGAAAGAACACAGATATCACTTTGAAAACTGAGGTGCACCTGATCCAAGCCATGGTATGTTTAATTGCCTCATATGCATGTGAAAGTTAAATAATAAATAAGGAAGGCAGAAGAAAATTTTATACATTAAAATTACAGTGTTAGAGAAGAATATGGAATATTTTGTGGACTTCCAGAAGAATAAACAAACCTGTCTTGGGAGAAGTACAACCAGAATGCCCCTCAAAGGTAATGATGGTAAGACTTCCACTCACCTAATGTAGGTATGTTATTAGGAGAGGGGAGGGACTGACAGTTGACTAATTAGAAGCAGCTAAGTGTAGCCAGCCATCTCATTTGCATGGACCCTTCTTCCCAGAGCAATTCCAGAGTTCCCCAAACCTTGACTCTGAAGCTAGTGAGGGTTGAGCCAGAAGCTTATACTTGCCTCAGAATCAGAAAGAGAGCCTCCTAGGAGATTGTTTTAGGAAAAGTATCTCCTTGGGCCCATTTGGCAGCTCTGTCTTCCTGGACTCTCCAAAAACAAACCAAAGCACTAAGGGAGAATTACCAGGTGGTTCTCAGATTTGGACATTTTCTATTAGTCAAAACATGCCTAAGATTCATTTGGGGAGAAGAAATTAATCCAAATAATTAATTTCAGGGGACCCCCCCAATTTAAGGTCCAATAAAACAAATTTCTTTCTTTCATTACCGAGAAAAATACTTATGGGCTGACCCAGGCCTATGACTAGAAATCACGTGACCGAACTTTCCTACTGCTCATCAATTAGCACAGGTACTACAAAGTCATATTTGGATAAATATTAATGAATGATCATCAAAAATGTATCTATCACTTTCTCCATGATTATAGTTTAAAAATAATCCAATCACACTAATTTAATTTCCTCCAAAACAGGTCTATTATATGAAGGTGGTAAATTACAGCTGTAATAGGTCTTATCTTTATCAAGCTTTTGCAATTAATATCTTTTGATATTTTTGTGAAGAATTTTAAAAAAAACTTTAGTCACTGTGTATATAGTTAAGTGTTTTTAGATCTTTGGCTGCAAACAACAGAAATTTATTCCAATTAAAAATAAAAAGAATATATTGGAAAGGTACAGCAATAGAAAAAATCTACTGCTAACTATAGGAGAAAAGCCAGGCTTTCTACTCCTGTAAAGAGGTGAACAAGCAAATGTGGTGAAGAAAGCTGATGGTGCCTGGCTCTCAAAAGAGATAGCATCTGGGGTCTTAAAGGCTTGAAGATAAACAAGCGGCCATCTAGCTCAGAAGTAACAAAGCCCACATGAAGAACACACCAACCCGTGTGATCGCGTGGTTCTGAAGGGATCAGTTATCAGGCATCAAAGAACAAAAAATTCTATCATTGGGTGCACACCTCCGTGATACGATCGCTGAGGACAAACAGGTGCATAAGCAAATGTGGCAAAGAAAGCTGATGGTGTCCGGCTATCAAAAGAGATAGCATATGGGGTCTTAAAGGCTGAAGGTAAACAAGTGGCCATCTAGTTCAGAAGCAACAAAGCCCACGTGGAAGAAGCACACTAGCCTGTGCAATCACGAGGTGTCGAAGGGATCAGGTATAAGGCATCATCAGAAAAAAAAATCTTACTATAGTGAATGAAGGGGCAAGTGCAGAGTGGAGACCCAAAGCCCATTTGTCAGCCACTGGAGATCCCCTTGCAGAGGGGTCTAGGGGAGGAGATGAGTCAGTCAGGGTGCGATGTAGCACTGATGAAGAATACAGCTTTCCTCCAGTTCCTAAATGCTTCCTCCCGCCCCGCCCCCCCCCCACCGCCAACTATCATGATCCGAATTCTACCTTGCAAGTTGGGATAGAGCAGAGTATGTACACTGGTGCAGATAGGAGCTGGAGGCACAGGGACTTCAGGGCGGATGATTCCTTCAGGACCAGGCGTGTGAGTAGCGATACTGGGAGGGTAGAGGGAGAGGGGGTTGGAAAGAGGGAACCAATTACAAGGATCTACATGTGACCTCCTCCCTGGGGGATGGACAACAGAAAAGGGGGTGAAGGGAGACGTCGGACAGGGCAAGACATGACAAAATAATAATTCATAAATTATCAAGGACTCATGAGGGAGGGGGGTGGGGAGGGAGGGGAAAAAAGAGGACCTGATAAAAGGGCTTAAATAGAGAACAAATGCTTTGAAAATGATGAGGGCAAAGAATGTACAGATGTGTTTTACACAATTGATGTATGTATGAATTGTGATAAGACTTGTATAAGTCCCTAATAAAATGTTAAAAAAAAAGAAGAAGAAGAAGAAGAAGAAAGAGCTACAGCCTCAGAAACTAACAGGGTTGTTCTACCCTGTCTTATAGGGTCCTCATGAATTGTAATCAACTCGATGTCAGTGAGTTGAGGTGACAACCGAGTGTAAAATAAAGTCGTTCATGCCCCACCACCCACCCCAGCCACTTCACAGTAGAACGATGGGGCAGATAGCCCCCCCACCAAATGTATAGCCTCATAAACCTTATATAAAGTCACAGTGAGGTGGAATGCACCTGATGGTAGGCAGTGTGGGGGGTACCGGATGACTGAAGAAGCAGTCTCGGGAAAGGAGGGCAGCTCCATGAATCTCTGTGCAGTCTGCCTCTCAAATAGACACCAACTCTCTTTTTGTGTCTTTACATCACTCTGCTGCCTTAAACTGTATTATGATCCACTCCTTAGCTAAGGGAGAACAAAGAATCAGTGAAGGGAGACACAGGCCAGTGTAAGATCAAATAAAATAATAATTTATAAATTATTAAGGTTTCATGAGGGAGCGGGAGGGAAAAAGGAAAATGAGGAGCTGATTCCAGGAACCCAAGTGGAAAGCGAATTTTGAGAATGATCAGGGCAACGAATGTATAAGTGTGCTTTACACAATTGATGTATGTGTGGACTGTGAAAAGAGTTGTATGAGCCCCAATAAAATGATTTTTTAAAAAAGAGTATTGCCTGAGAAGGACAAATTTATCAATTTGTTAAAACAAGACCGCCATTACAAAAAATACTAAGTGAGGGACTATGGTCAAATATTCAACAACAACAAATAATCTTGAGATCAACATAGAAGACAATTCCACACAAAGTCAACACACCCAAAGCAGTACCATAACAGCACAGAAATATAGGAAGAACAATGTCCTAGTCTGGGTAGACTAGAGAAACAAATCCATAGAAACTCATATGTGCGTAAGAAAGAGGTTTACATACAAGAGCAATTGTACATTAAGAAAGCATCCTGACCCAGTCCAGTCCAAACCCATAAGTCCAATATTAGCCCATCTGTCTGACACCGATCTATAAAATTCTCTTCAGACTCATGAAACACATGCAATGATGCAAAATGCAGGACAATCATAGACCGGTGGGTAGAAAGTCTTTGGATCCAGTGGTGTAAGCATCTCAGTGCTGGCAGGGCTCTTCATGTGGCTCCTCCAGTTCCTAGGGTGCATCAGGTTAGGTCCTTGTGGCTTCTCCTCAGGTATGCCTCACAGGAAGTGAGAAGAGAGAGAGGAGTGTCTCCTGTCTCCTAGATAAGGTTACCAGATGTCTGCTTTTGGCAGGACAGTCCCGATTTTTAACAATTTGTCCCACATCCCACGGCGTTTTAAAAAAGTCCCGATTTTTGTAAAGAATGCATGACAAGCTAGGGAACGGCGGGAGAACGGAAAGGAATACATGGTTTTCGGCTGCCATGGGGCTATTTCGCCAGGCTATGAGTTTTATTAATGGTGTCCCTCTTTACCAATGTTAAAATCTGGTCATCTTACTAGGAGGAAAATACCAGTATTCCCAGAATCCTTAGGGGAAGGCCATGCCCACACAGAAGCCTCATTGGCTATTACGCGATTGACAGACTAGATTCCACCCTTTCCCTCTTAATCCTCTCAAGTCCTAAATTGACACCAGTTTATGTAACTAACACAAACTAGTAACACCATAAAACATATTAAAATGATAGAAACAAATTTTCACATATCAATAATGACACTGAACATTAATGAATTAAATGCAAGTCAAGAGAGAGTAACAGTCTAGATAAAAACACAAGACCATCAATTTTCTGCTTATGAGAAACATACCTCAGACACAAAAAATAGATAAAAATTCAAAGGCTTAACGAAAATGTGTCAAGTGATGGTGCCCAGCTATCAAAAGATATAGCATCTGAGGTCTTTAAGGCTTGAAGATAAACAGGCAATCATCTAGCTAAGAAACAACAAAGCCCAAATGGAATAAGCACATGAACCTACCCCAACACGATCACTGCAGACAAAGCGGGTGCATAAGCAAATGTGGTGAAGAAAGCTGATGGTGCCCAGCTGCCAAAATATGTAGAATCTGGGGTCCTATAGGCTGGAAGATAAACAAGGGGATATCTAACTGAGAATCAACAAAGCCAACATGGAAGAACCACATCAGCCTGTGAGATCACAAGATGTCAAAAGCATCAGGTATCAGGCATCAAAGACCCCCCCCCCCAAAAAAAATCATAGCATTGTGAATGAGGGTGAGTGCAGAGTGGGGACCCAGGGCCCATCTGTGGGAAATTGGACATCCCCTTGCAGAAGGGCTGTGGGGAGGAGACAAGCCAGTCAGGGTGCAGTGTAGCAATGATAAAACGTACAATTTTCCTCTAGTTCTCAATTGCTTCCTCCCCTTGCCCACCCCACCCCCCTCGCACTATCATGATCCCAATTCTACTTTTAAAATCTGGCTGGATCAGAGGAAGTACACTGATACAGATAGGAACTGAAAACACAGGGAATTCAGGACAGATGAACCCCTCAGGACCAGTGGTGAGAGTGGCGATACTGGGAAGATGGAGGGAAGGTGAGGGAGAAAGGGGGAACAGATTACAAGGATCTACATATAACCTCCTCCCTGGGGGATGGACAGTGGAGAAGTGGGTGAAGGGAGATGTCATATGGTGGTAAGATATGACAAAATAATAATAATTTATAAATTATCAAGGGTTCATGGGGGAGGGGGAGTGAGGAGGGAGAGGAAAAATGAGGAACTGCTACCAAGGGCTTAAGTAGAAAGCAAATGTTTTAAAAATGATGATGGAAACATATGTACAAATGTGCTTGACACAATCGATGTATGTATGGATTGTGTTGTATGAGCCCCAAATAAAATTATTTTTTTAAAAATGTATCAAGTAAATGGAAATAAAAATGCAGTATAGCAATATTAATCTCTGATAAAATAGACTTCAAGGCAAAAACATCATGAGACAAAAAGACACATTATGTAATGTTTAAAGGAATAGTAGAATATAATATAATAAATATACACTCCCAATGAAAGTTCCTTGAAATACGACAAACTCTCACAGAACTGGAGAGAGATAGATAGTACAATAATAATAGTAGGAGACTTTAATGCACCATTTTCAACAATAGACATAATCAGGAAAGAAATTCAATGAAGATATTGAACAACTAAGCAATACAATCAAACAGCACAACTTCTAGACATGTGCACAGCAGTCCACTGTGTGCAATTGAGGACCTGCTCCAGCACGCTGACTACAGGGCTTGGCACGCCATCCCTGGGGTGAGGTACTCCTCACTGAGAGATAAGGGAAGCACCTCGATACACTAAGACTCCCAGAAAGACATTAGTCCACAACACACCTGCTCCCCATAAATGCTTAGACAAAGTTGTTTTCTTTTTTAAAATTTATTATTAGTTGGGAGTTAATATAGCTACGATATAATTTCATAGTTCAATCACGTCAATTGTACAATTGCTACCACAATCAGTTTTCAAACATTGCTTTCCTTCCTGGACTCCTTTACATTGTCTCCCTTTTATGAACCCCAGCACCACCACCACCACCACTGGACACCCCCCACCCCCTGATAAAGTTGTTTTCTTTTTAAAAATTTATTTTGACTTATTTATTTTTCTTTAAATCATTTTATTAGGGGCTCATTCAACTCTTATCACAATGCATACATACATCAATTGTATAAAACGCATTTGTAATTCATTGCCCTCATCATTCTCAAAACATTTGCTCTCCACCTAAGCCCCTGGCATCAGCTCCTCATTTTTCCCCTTCCTCCCCTCTCCCCGCTCCCTCATGAGTCCTTGATAATTTATAAATTATTATTTTGTCATATCTTTCCCTGTCCGATGTCTCCCTTCACCCACTTTTCTGTATTCTGTCCCCCAGGGAGGAGGTTATATGTAGATCCTTGTAATCGCTTCCCCCTTTCCAACCCAACCTCGCTCCACCCTCCCAGTATCGCCACTCATATCACTGGTCCTGAAGGGATCATCTACCCTGGATTCCCTGTGTTTCCAGTTCCTATCTGTACCAGTGAACATCCTCTGGTCTAGCCATATTTATAAGGTAGAATTGGGATCTTGATAGTGGCACAGGGGGAGGGCGGGAGGAAGCATTTAGGAACTAGAGGAAAGTTGTATGTTTCATCATTGCTACATTGCACCCTGACTGGCTCATCTCCTCCCCGAGACCCTTCTGTAAGGGATGTCCAGTGGCCTACAAATGGGCTTTAGGTATCCACTCCGCACCGCCGCCCCCTACTGATTCACAATGATATGAAATTTTTTTGTTCTGATGTTGCCTGATACCTGATCCCTTCAACACCTTGTGATCGCACAGGTTGGTGTGCTTCTTCTATGTGGGCTTTGTTGCTTCTGAGCTAGATGGCTGCTGTTTACCGTCAAGTTTTAAAACCCCGGAGGCTATATCTTTTGATAGCCAGACACCATCAGCTTTCTTTGCCACATTTGCTTATGCACCCATTTGTATCAGGGAGGTGAGCACACAATGATATGATTTTTTGTTCTTTGATGCCTGATAACTGATCCCTTCAGAACCTCGTGATCACACAGGTTGGTATGCTTCTTCCATGTGGGCTTTGTTGCTTCTGAGTTGTTTACCTTCAAGCCTTTAAGACCCCAGATGCTATATTTTTTTATAGCCAAGCACCATGAGCTTTCTTCACCATATCTGCTTATGCACCTACTTTGTCTTCAGAAATTGTGTTGGGAAGATGAGCATCATAGAATGCCAGTTTAATAGAACAAATTATTCTTGCATTGAGGGAGTACTTGAGTGGAGGTCCAATGTCCATCTGCTACCTTGATACTAACCTATAAATAGATGCACGTAGATCTATTTCCACATACTCATATATAAATATATTTACATATGTACATGGCTTTATTTAGACCTCTATAAATGTCCTTTGCCTCCTAGCTCTTTCCTCTATTTCCTTTGACTTGCCTCTTGTCCCACTATCATGCTCAGTCTTCATTTGGCTTTCAGTAATTCCTCTTGGTTACATTTCCCTTGATCACACCCTACCAGGCCTCCAACACCCTCCTCACCACTGATTTGGATCACTTGTTGTTCCCTTGTCTCTGGATTTGCTTACACCACTACCTTTTCCCCCACTTCCCCCTCTCCCATGTCCTCCTGGAAGCACCGGTCCCGTTGTTTTCTCCTCCAGATTGTTCATCCAGCCTATCTTATTTAGACAGACCTGCAGAGATAATAACATGCACAAAAACAAGACAGATTAAAACCGAACAACAATATACAACAAAACAACAACAAAACAATGACAGAAAAACACAACAAGAAGGAAAAGCTTGTAGTTATTTCAAGGACTATTTGGTTTTAGGAGTGTTTTCAGTCCAGTCTATTGGGGCACCAAGCCCTAGCCCCAAAGTCCACCTTTGGGATTCCCTGGGGACCTCGCCGCTCCGTTCCCTTTCTGTTCTGTTGCACCCCCTTAGTGTTTTGCCTTGGTGTGGCGGGATCAGATTTGGCACAATTCCCACACTGTGTCTCTAGTGTTGTCCTCTGTAGGGCTATGGGTCAGTGAAGGACGTCATGTCTCATAGTGAGGATGGCCATGTGGTCCTCTCTGTGGACTGACTGCTCTGAGTGGGCTTATCGTCGTCAAGGCCTGGTGGGCCAGGATGTGCTCCACTCTCTCCTCCTCCCCCTTCATCTGCTCTGTGTGCTCTGATCAGACACGTCCCTCTACTGGAGCTGCAGATTCAGTGCCATCCTCTGAAATAAATTCTTCTGGGGGGAGGGGCAGGTGTCCACGTAGTAGTTGGGATTGGGGCCGGCCCCTCTGACCGCTCCACTGGTTCCCTGCTCCACGCCGGCATGTTGCATTCACATCTTGGAGCACTGGGTTGAAGTCTGGTCCTTCTTTCCCTGTGGAGATATACACAATACCGTCCCCATTGGATGGGTTAGTGCCCTGTAACCTAGCTATCTATTTCGTTGTTGTTGGTTTTTTTTTCCTTTCCTGACCTCCTTTTTTGTTGGCTACAATATGTATCCCTGGATTTTCTCTGGTCCCCGCCGTACTACTTGGTCCTTACTCCAGGAATATTTGTATACAGTACTGTGTTCCCCCGAAAGTAAGACATCCCTGAAAATAAGGCCTGCTTACAGTTTTGCATCTCCCTGCAATATAAGACATCCCCCCCAAAAGACCTCCCCAAACATAAGGTTTCCCCAATAATAAGGCCCCCGAAGCTACCATAAATCTGGACTCTGGACCGTAGCGGTAGGTCCACACAGCTCACTGTTGGCCTCAGTGCAGCTGGAGCGGAGAGGAAGTGCGAATAAATTGACCATAGATTATGAGTAAATGTACTTTAGATTATGAGTAAATGTACCATAGATTGTTATACATGGAAATAATGGTAGTAACAAGAAATTCTTGATTACTGTAGGATTCACAGTTTGTCTGGTTATGCTGGTTTGTGATGACAACTACTACTGTACCATATACAGGTAATAAATTTCCTTTTTATGTTGTTCAACAATAAATAAATGTATACCGTATTCTGTGGCAGCTCAATGTCTACTTCTTCTATGCATGTCATCATGTTCAGGATATCTTCTGGCATTGCCTTTTGTTTCTCCCGGTTTTTGTGGAGGTCGTTGGGGCTGATGGCTGTTTGCGTTGCCTTGCTTTAGAAGAGCCAGGTGCCATTTTCCAGGAAGTCGAAAAGCACTGGCTCTCTTTGGGAGACTTGTAGGAATGCTTCTTCGAACTGCCCATTGCTAATTTCATGATGGAATTAACCTACCACTTTATCCTCCTGTGGCTTCCCTCTCAGGGGTGTGCCCCCGAAGGCTTGTGGGTTGCTTGCTTTGGTGTTGCGGAAGTTGGTCAGAAGTTCCTGCAGCAGCTTGGAGTGTTGACGAGTGTTGGCCAAGCTGCCTTAGGCCTTGTGAGGAACTAGGGCAGGCAGGATGAAGTTCCCTCAGTCACTTGGGACAACAGAGGAAAAGTAGGAGCTCCCCCAGTCATACAAACAGGAATTCCCCCTTAGAAGTTGGGCAGAGTATCCCCTGGTGGTGGTTGGCAGTGCTTTCCCCAGCCTCAGGCTAGCTTCACAAGGTAGAGCTCACCTAGCTGGGTGCGAGGCATGGGTAAATGCCCTAGGCTACAGGGAGTGGTCTGAAGGTCAGCAGTGGAGTGTGAGAGAACAGCAAAGAGACAAAAAGGAGGAAAAAATTTAAAAGTAAGCTCGCTGAGACTGTGGAGGAATAGAGAGAAGAGAGGGAAACAAAAGTAACAATGTAACTGAGCCCTGATCCCTGCTCTAAGGTGGTGGCAAGTTGTGGCTGTGTTGAGATTAAGCCTACACGCCAGCTCCAAATGGTCCCCACTCCGGCCAACACAGTGATGGGGCTAAGACCCAACTCTAGCCAGACTTCACTGTGGTAAGCCAAAAGCCCCCAGCCCCTCAAGACTTTGTGGGTCTGTACCTACTTATCTTTATGATGCTCCTCCAGTGATCCAGCAGTGTTGAATTTTCCTCTAAGTAACTCTCCTGGGATGATTTCTGTGGAGTCCCTCTGGTATGTGTTACTCAGTTGCCATCTTCCCGGAAGTCCTTGGTAAAGTTGTTTTCTACAGACGCTTAACTCCTCACATACACAGGTTAAAGTATGCTTATCTTAAAGAATGCTTGCTCCTCTTGTGTCTTGTATGCTTTCTACTGCCTGTGAAGTGCTCCCTTGAATGCTTGGAATACCAAGACTAGTACATTGCTCATTTGTTTGAAGTACATGATTAGAAAGAGGCTTGGCTGCCTCAAGAGTTACAAAAACCCATTGTTGAATAAACTCTGGGCTATTCAACATTTTCTCACTTCTCCCCAAAATGGAGTTGTGTCCCCTGTGCCCCCTTTTCTGTGTTCTTTGGCTTCTTTAATTGCACACGTCATTCCTTGGACCCATTTGACTGTGATGCTGGAACCCACAGCCCACCCAAAACAGCACAATATACATTCTTTCACAGCACACATGGAGAATTCTCCAGAATAGACTATGTTAGACCACCAAGCAAGCCTTACTAAATCCTAAAACATTGAGATTCTATGACCCATTTTCTCAAACCACAACAATAAAAAGAACAAGAGTAAAAAAAAATCAAATACATGGAAACCAAATAGTGTAATACTTAAAGATTCCTGGGTAATAGATCAAATAAGGACCGAAATTTTAAAATTCCTTTAAATAAATGCATAGTAAACCGTTGGTACACAGTGAAAGCAGTTACTAGAGGGCAATTTATAGCAAACAATCAATGCACACATAAAAAAAAGAGAGAAAGAAAATTATCAGGTTAACACAGCTTCGTAAACAACTTGAACAGAGCATAAGCTATATTCCCAAACTACAAGATAAAGGAAATCATAAATATTAGAGCAGAAATAGATGAACTGGCAAATAGAAAAGACAGTGGGGAAAATCAACAAGGCAACAAATTGGTCCTTTGAAAGAACTGATAAAATTGACAAAACACTGGCAAATTTCACAAAGGAAAAGAACAGGAAGATAAAAGGGTGGGAAAAAACAAAACCAAACTGCTCCAACAAGTCTGAAAATCTAGAACATAAGGTCACATTTCTAGAAAGCATAGCAACTATGCAGACTGACATAGAAGACTTGAACAGACCCATAAAGAAAGAAGAAATCGAGCCTTCCATTAACAAGCTCTAAACCCAGAAAAGTCCAGGACTGGGAGGCTTCATAGGGGAATTCTACCAAGCCTTCAGAGAAGAGCTGTCACCAATTGTACAGCAACTGTTCCAGAATATAGAAAAGGACAGCTAACTCCTACGTTCACTTTATGATGCAAGCAAAAGCTTGATTGCAAAACCAAGCACTGACTCTACATGGATAGAAAACCACGGAACAGTACTCCTTAGGAACATAGATGCAAACATCCTCAACCAAATCCTAGCCAATAGAATCCAACAGTGTATCCAAATAAAAACAACACCAACAACCACAATGGCCAAATGGGACTCATACCAAGTAGGCAAAGATAGATCAGCATTCGAAAAACAATCAATGTAATCTACTACATGAAAAGATAAAATAAGAACTACATGAGCCTATCAATTGATGCAGGAAAAGCATTTGACAATATCCTATACCCATTCCTGATAAAAAACATTCAATGAAATAGGAATAGAAAGGACATTTCTCAATATATTAAAGATCCAATCACAATGATCTACATATAACCCCATCCCTAGGGGGCAGACAACAGAAAACTGGGTGAAGGGAGACATCAGTCAGTTTAAGACATGAAAAAATAATAATAATTTATAAATTATCAAGGGTTCATGAGGAGGGAGGATGGAGCCCTTGATATCAGCTCCCAAGTAGAAAGAAAATGTTTTGAAGATGATGATGGCAACAAATGTACAAATATGCTTGGCACAATGGATGGATGGATAGAATGTGATGAGTTGTACGAGACCCCAATAAAAAGAGTTTTTTAAAACAGAATTTCTTGGGGTTATGGGAGGGGAAGTTCTGGGGGAGGGGGAAGGAGCTAATAACAGAGTTCAAAAATGAAGAAAATATTATAAAATTGATTGTGGTGGTGGTTTCACAATTCTCTTCAATATAGTCAAATCATTAAATTGTATAATTGCAGATGGCAAGATTCTGACTTCCTTATTTGGACACATAATCAGGAAAAAACAATCATTAGAAAAGGACATCATGGTTGTTAGTATGGGGTCAACAAAATGAAGAAACTTTTCCATGAGATAGACCTCAGCAACAACCATGGACTTAAACGTATCAATAGTCTAAGAAGGTAAAGGATGTGGGAAGCGTTTGTTGTTCTGCACAAAATTGCTCTGAGTCGAGTCAATTTTATTGCAACTGACAACAACTACTCTGGCTACTTGTCTGAGACATGAGTTTCTCTTCTGCAAACAGAGAATCATATCTAATCATTATTTCACAGTAGATGGTATACACATGGATTTTGACACATCTGTTTTTGAAAACACCCTAATAAGAATAAAAGAAATGTATTGTTAAGCAAATTTGTCTACAGCCATCCGCTGATTACAGAGACATGTTTAAACACATTTTGTTTGGAACAAATCAGTATATATGACCTGGAATCACAGGGGTACTGCTTTTTGGCATCTCCTCATGTATGGAAATGCTTCATAAGCTATGGCATACTGTACAAATGCTAATACACCTAACGAAAACTACCAATGGTATTAGTGTTAGGTAATCTTAAAAGCTGAACCATAATTGTCAACGGCTTAAAAAATGACAGAATGGATATTTATGTGAGTAGAAATTAACATTTAGTAGATGTCAGTATGGTGTTTGACAGAGATGAGTTGTTTACTAAACCTATTTCCTCTTCCTCTTGGGAGCAAAGCCAAACTAAACACCCAGCCTCGCATGGAGTTTAGTATGGCCGTGTATACATGTACTTGTTGTTCCATGGGAGGTGGGTGAGCACTGGGACCACCCAGGGAGACCGCAAAAGCTGATACATACACTTCATTTGGGATTGTGTGAGTCTGAAGAGGGACTTAAGGACCAGACTTCGGACTGGTCTTGGACTGGGCTGAGATGCCTTCTTTTGACATAAGGTTACTTGTTGATATAAAGGTCTTTCTTATACATATATCAGTGTCACTGAATGTGTTACTCTAGACTACCCAGCCTAACATACCATTACTGCCACAATAGGTTGAAATTATTCATCTTCAAAAACCTGATCTCCGCAAGAGTGAGAAAAGGGATGCCTTTACCTAGCCTAACAGATTATAGGTGAAAGCCGTGTCCAAGAGCTAACTGGTTAGATTACATTATAAAGATTAAAATCCCCAAACAAACATGCATTGCCAATCGTGCCGGTGCTCTGTAGGTGGATACTGGGCAGCATAATCAAAGGCAGCTCGCATACCTCTGCCTGGACCGAGATCACCAGTGACTACATTACTATTTCTTGAAGTGGTTTCATTCCTGTTCTTGGCAGTGTCCCTGGAAGAGAATTGTCTTGGGGTTTCATCTGAATTATATCCTCCTGCTTTTCCGCGGTGAGTAGGAAATGATCTGAGAGTGTGGATGGTTTAACATAAAAGTCCTCCCACTGCGCAGCTTTCAGAAATCATCTTGGTGGAGTAAAAGCCAAGTAGCAATATATGAGCACGTTCTCTTAAACATTTTATTCATCATTCTAAAAAAAACTCATAATGAAAAATTTTTCAACTTATAAAATGTCCACAAGTTAATTTTTTTCTTTTTCTCTTTCTATATCACTATGCTAAGAACATATTAGAGAATTCACACATGTCTACGGGCCTGATTTAGTCTTGGAGTTATTCTCTTACAAATCAAAGGCATGTGGTAATTTATTTGCATAAGTTCCCTATTTGTTTGATGAGAACAATACTAGGATATGAAAAATGAAAAATATAAAATAACAAGCTTTAAGAAGGAATGTTGCCTTTTCCCCCTTGATTTTTCACAGCAACAGCTACCAACTCATACCCTAAAGTAACGGACACATGCACTGGAAATCGCAAGAGCAAAAACAGTCATCCTGACAGGAAACAAAACTCATAAACTTTATGGAAGCTTGGAGTTCTTGTTGCAATTCAAATTTTGCTGCTTTCTCTTTTTTTTAAAAAAAATCCCTCCAGTTCATAAATGTAATTGATAATGAATCATTTTGATGGTTTTATCACTATATACTTTAAACACCTTTATTTTGGCAAAGTGTATAATAAATTCAGGACTGCTCTAGGAGTCATATGAGAGAAATTTTTAAGTTGATCAAAATGTGAATAGCTAGGACCTTAATTTTTTTTAAAAAGGACCACACAAGATATAATTAAAATCAGCACCCCTCAAAACGAAATATACGTCTCTGTGTTACCTGTCTACTCAAGTTGTATGTGTTCAGAACTACGCTGGAAGCCCAGTGATGTAGTGGATTAGGTGCCGGACTGTTAAGTGTTGTTCAAAACCTCCAGCAGCTCCTCAGGAAAAAGGTGAGACTTTCTATTCCCGTAAAGATTTCCAATCTCAGAATCCCACAGGGACAGTTCCACTCAGTCCTGTTGGGTTGGTCTGAGTCAGAATCAACTCAATGGCAGTGAGTTTTGTTTTACTTATAACTATGACTCTCCTCCTAAAAAATCAAAGACAGTTTTGAGCTGACTCCACTTAATTGCTACATCTCAGGGAAGAGTTCCCCAAACGGAGATGAGGAGGGAGGTGGTCTATTCGTGTGTTTTTTTTTTATCTAACGAAACTTATTTAGATAAAGCTCCTGGGAAATCACAGTACCATCGCTGACTACTATCAATGAGCAGCCCCAAATCAAGACCCACTGCCATCAAACCAATGCAGACTTGTCGCGACCCCATCCAGGGTTTCCAAGGCTGTAAATCTTCATGGCGGCAGATGGCCTCATCTTCCTTTGCTGGATCTGCTGGTGGGCTTGTATGGCGCCCCCTCCTGCTATCCACCAGCACTCACCCAACAGCTCCACAGGTCTCCAGAAACATCTTCAATTCCCCATACAAACATTGCCTGCCACGGCAGGTAACCTCCAAGGAGATACGTGGAGCTGCTCTCGAGTCCCCTTAAGTATCATTAAATGATTGTTTCAGTTAAGCGATTTCTGCACACACCCTGGAAATTTGTACAGCAAACCTTGTCCTCTGTCTGAGTTGCTATTCAGCACATATATGATAAGCTAGCGATCGCACGACATTATTCATTTTCAAATCTGTGCTCCTTCTCATTATGCATTTGGACCAAAGCACAGGAAGCCCCGGAGTCAATCTTTCAAGGCAAAGTCAGCAGAAGCTGGGTTCATGTGTCAAAGGGAGGAGGGAACATCTCAAAGAACTCAAAATCACTTCTGGGCCGTGTCCCTTGGGGTCTGGAGGAAAGTGCCTACCAACCCGTGGGGCTGCATGTTTCACCACGGCCCTGATGGAAGCAAGACACCCACAGCCTGCTGCCCAAGCAGAGCATTGCTAGCCAGAATTTGGGGGACTTGCCGTTTAAAGGAAGTTCTTTCTCTGAAAGATGGATTAAATTGATCATTTTCTCCTAGACATAGTGCACTTCAGGCTCATTTTGCTTTGTAATTAAGAAGAAAGCCAGAAACATCATTTACACATTAAGAATTTAATAGATATATTTTTCTAGCTTTATGCATTAGCACAGGACAGCCCATTAATGAAATAAGTCTTCCTTCAGGGTCAATTTAGATGGCTGTAATCTTCCGCAAATATATTGCAAATGAGGACCATTTAATGATCTTAAAACTAACTGCCAGGAGAGGATTGTTATAACTCTCCAGACAACAAGAAAGACAGACTTGGCATGGCTGACAGTATCCTTTCTTTAAATTAACAAATGTTAATTTCTGGCCACTACTTTTTTTAATTGAAAATATTATCATCTGTTGAGGTTGATCTCTGGCTTGCTGACCTGGGAGGTTAATTCTGATTATGGAAAGCGCAGGGCTGTGTTCCGTGATCGATGAAAGGACAAGAGCGTTGCTCGGGTGACACAATGTCCTTTGGACTGCTGATGAGACCACAACTGTCATTCTCTCCAGCTTCCCTTATCTCAGGCCCCCTCATCCCTTTCTTCAGAACGTCTTTGCTTTGTGTCCACTAGCCAGTATAGACGAGGAGACACCCAAAATAAGGTAATGGAATGTTTCTCCACAGCTTTTTTTGAAGCCCTCTCCTATTGATGTCTCACGTTATAACAATACAACACCTGTCAGGCCACAGAGTGGTTCAGCTACTTTCACATGTGAAATCCGATTGCTCCTGAAAGCAGTATCAGAGAGCAGGTGGACAACATGTCACTTTCCCTTTTCTAATAACGAATCCCTCAGAGATCCCAAGGAACAAGATGCTGCATGCAAACACACACACACCCCCGCCCACACACACACCTCACCTCCTCCAGCTGATAAAAGTTTAAAAACCCACACCTTTCTGACTCCTGGATGACTTCACCATCCATTTCACGATGACCATGTGTGGCCCTTTGTCTTTGGGAAAGCACCCTGCTAAAAACCACGGAAGCCTGAAGGGAAGAGTTTGTACAGAGACCCCATGCCCCTAAAGAATGTGCAGTCTAGTTGAAAAACAAAACATTTGCCTCTAAAATATGGCAGATACTTTGTATGTATGTCGCAGTTATTAAATGAGGAGACTAGATCGAGTGGGCTAGACGGGAGAAACAAGAGACACAAGTCCGAGATGACTTCTTGGGAGAAGCGGACTTGAAAGAAGGCATACGAAACCTGAGAGCTCTCCGGCAACACAGAATATGGGATTTCGACGTGAGATCGAGAGCTAGGTTCAAGACCTTGCTCTGTCATTCATTATCAAGGCAGTTCTGGTCAAGTAACCAAATTTTTCTACGCTTAAACTTATCTGGAAAATAGGAATAGTTACGGGACTTACCTCGTTGGGTTGTTATTAACATTTATAATGCTCAGTACAGTGCTGGCCACAGAGTTCATGGCTAGAACACCGTGAGCAAAGGAATTGTGGTGAGATATGTAAGGGATCACCCAACAAATAAGGATTGAAACCGAATTTAAAGAAAAAGATGTGAGACTAATGAGAAAGAATATTGGGGGGAAATTGGAGATCCCTGAATGCCAAGATAATGCATTTTGCTTAAAAGTCTTCTATGTCTCTTATTTGCAATTCAAAATCCATTCTTCAAAGGTTAGAATATTCTCAATATATAGAAACAGATACTAGTGGAACTACTGTCATTCATTATGACTGTCTGAGTAGAACATGTGTTGCGAAATTAGTCCCCCCACCTATTCAGCATCCCTCCAACGATTTCCTGGAAGAAAACTCAGGAGGCTATGGAAGACTTCTACCCAGGGGAGTGATGTCAGGTGTAAGCATTTACCTGGCAGCAGTCATAGACTGCAAGGGCCAATAGACTCGGGGAAGATAGGTCAGTATCCCGTAATAGTAGTCAACGTTTTGAAGGGAGCAGAAATAAAGGGTAGGCGTAAGGTGACACAACAGGGGAGGATGAAGGAAAGAAGAATCCTAAAAGATTCATGGACCACAGACCCGGGCAATCATTTGGTGGAATGCCTAGCATTACACTGTAATCGTCAAAGAAACCAAATGCTAATGTACAATAATGATGCTGAAGGTCATTATTTATTATCCTACAAAGTTTTGGAATAGCAATAGCTAAGTTTCCCTTAGGATGATAATTGTCAGGGGGAAGTGAGGTTTCGGGTCAAAATATTATCCACTTGAACTGAACAAAGTTAAACAGAGTTTTTTATGCAGACTTCTGATTCTTTAACACGCTGCTATGTATTTTGAATCCTTATGGGAAAGATGCTGGCCATCTAGCTGAGAAGCAACAAAGTCCACATGGAAGAAGCACACCAGGCTGTGTGATCATGAGGTGTCGACAGGACCAGGTATCAAGCATCAAAGACCCCAAACAAAAACTCATATCGATGTGAATGAGGGGGAGGGGAAGGCGGAGACCCAAAACCCATCTGTAGTCAATTGGACATCCCTTTTCAGAAGGGTCACAAAGAAGAGAGGAGCCAGTCAGGGTGTGGTACAACACTGATGAAACACACAACTGTCCTCTAGTTCTTTAATGCCTCCTCCCCCACCCCCACCTACTATCATGACCCCCAAGTCTACCTTACAAATCCAGCTAGACCAGAGCATGTACACTGGCACAAATAAGAGCTGGAAACACAGGGAATCCAGGACAGATGACCCCCTCAGGACCAATAATGGGAGTAGTGATACCAGGAAGATAAGGGGAAGGTAGGGGGAATAAGGGAAAACCGATTGCAATGATGGATAATATAACCCTCTCCCAGGGGGACAGACAACAGAAAAGTGGGTGGAGGGAGACAGGGGTCCGTGTAAGACATGAACACATAATAATAATTTATAAATTATCAAGGGTTCATGAGGGAGGGAGGATGGGGGAAAGAGGGAAAATGAGTTGAGACCAAGGGCTCAAGTACAAAGAAATTGTTTTGAAAATGATGATAGAAACATATGTACAAATGGGCTTGACACAATGGATGGCTGGATGGATGGCTGAATGGCTGGATGGCTGGCTGGCTGGCTGGCTGGATGGATGGATGGATGGATGAATTGTGATAAAAGCTGTAAGAGCCCCCAATAAAAAGAGCTTTTAATTTTAAAAAAAGAAGTGGGGAGAAAGATACAATGAGCAGTTTTAGCCATAGTCTTTGACTTAGATCCCCTTTTAAGAAAAGTGGGATTAAGGTTTCTTGCAACCCACTTTGGGATATCCTGCTCTGTTAATAAAGGGCCCTCGAGGAAGATCCATTTAATTCATCATTGGTTCATGGGAATATACAATGTGTCAGTAAAGAACTTGTTCTTACCCAGGAACTTCATGCGTCTACAAATAAGGACGCTGGTTTGGTACCACAGGTGGGTCTCTTGTCCTTGGCTCCAGGGAAGTAATCCGTAGAGTAAATGGGGTGCCTTGATCTGGGACTTCCAAGACATACCTGGGAATTTGCGCTGGTAAGCATGGCAAAAAGACTCACTTGGGAAGCCACTATCAGCCAACCTTAGGAGGTATTGATTTCCACAAGCCCTGAGCAGGAAGGTTCAGAGAACTTCCTGGTTAACCCAAACATTTCTCAGGTGGCTTGGATATCCCTGAGGCATACATTGGAAACCCTCCCAGACTTCACCCAATGGCTGCTTTTATTTGTATTCCTCTTGGTGATTATCTATAGTCATAAATCTGTGTGGTATTTACATAATCTGTTGTCAATTTGAGACTCAAGAGTGAAGGGGTGAAGTTTAGCCTGTCAATCAGGTCGCAGCTTGATGACCTCATTTGAAGGCGCTAAGGAGATAAATAGCTTGCTAGAGGTGGGACACACACTCACTCCCTGTGAGACATTCCTGTTGAGAAGACACATGGAGCTACTACACTGTAGCCCAGGAGCTGAAGGAGCCACAGGAAGACCCCTGCCAGTGCTGAGAGCCTTCCAGTGCCACTGGATTCACAAGACTGTCCACCCACTGGCCTGTGATCTTCCTGCACTTACTGTCATTGCATGCATTGTGTGAGTCTGGAGAGGAATTTATAGATTGGCATCAGACATATGGGCTAATATCAGACTTGTCGACTTGATCTGGACTGGGCTTAGATGTTTTCTCGATATTCAATTGCTCTTGTATAGAAACCTTTTTCTATACATATATGAGTGTCTATGAATTTGTTTCTTTAGTCAACCCAGATTCGCACAGTCTGTTACACTTTATTTATTTTCCATGAATTCTGGGAGCCATTCCAGTGGATTATCAAAGTCGAAGAAGGAATAGGAGCCAGCAAGTCAGAAGGTGTCATGTGGACTCCCCAAACTTGTAGCTGGCATCCTATTTGACCATCTGAAAGACAACGTCCTTTTAACTTGGGAACTCTGAGCTCCCTCCAGGTGACTAAGGTCCGAGAGAAAAAGTGTCATGGAGGCAAGTAGTGACCAGGATGAAAAATGGGAAGGTGAGGACTGGATCAAGCTCCACATTTGGGTGGTTGGAGGCATAGTGATGCTTACTAACCAGGCATAGGACTTCTACTCTCAAGGGACTCAACGTCTAGTCAGGGAGGTTTGCTTCGAATCCATTGATTCATGCGGCTACAAATAAGGATGCTGTTTTGAGGATGAAAATGACACGTGACAAAAGTTGAAAGGCAGACAATAGGCATCATTATGATTGCCATTAGCTACCATCTCTTGAATGTACTCCAAGCATCATGTGAAACAGCCCACTGCATTTTATAATGAGTCTTCCCTCCAATCCTATTTTCAATCACCTTATATTCATGTGAATGAATCAAGGAAGGGGTGGGGGGAGGAAATCGGTGCATTTGAATCATGGTTCTGGCAAAGAATAGGAACGTACTGGGCACTGCAAGAGGCATAAACAAGTAAATCTTGAAAGAAGTGCAGTCAGAATGCTCCTGAGAAGCAAGAGACTTCGTTTCACTTACTTTGCACATGTTATCGCCAGAGACCAGCCCCTGCAAAAGGCCCTCAAGCTTGGTCAAATGGAATATCGGTGGGGAAAAAGGAAGATCTTCAATGGCATGGATTGGCACAGAAGCTGCGACAACGGGCTCAAAGGTAAGGATTTTGCGGATGGTGCCAGGTCAGGTGGTGTTTTCTTCTGTTGTGCACAGAATCACTGTGAGTCTGAACCGACTCAACGGCACTTCCAACAACAATCCCATAAGGCAGGCACTAAAGACATCCCCATTTTGCAGGGAGAGGTTATACAACTTATCCAGGGACTCGTGTGATGTAAAGCTGGAGCTTAACCCCAAATCTACCAGAGCCTGGGATCCACATGCTTAGCCCTTGTGATCCTGGGCTTCTGAAACTGTGAACTGTTTCAAGAAATGTAGGCTTTACCACGAAGGCCTTGGGGATCCACAGAAGGTCTTATATCTCTGCCTGTCCTTTGATGAATCTCTGAGAACACTTTGGGTTAGACCCACACGCAAAGCAGGGGAAAGTGACACTTGCTAAACTAGCATGCTGCATCTGCCTTGCAGGGATGCTCATGAGTCACAGCCTCCTAACCGCCTGGGGACTTTCAAATGAAAGGCTCTTCTGTGTCTGCACATTACTATCCTGCTGGGCTATCTTCTTCAATAAGTGTTTCTTGGCATTGCACTGCAACACCATGAAAATCTTGCTTTATTACACCTTCTTCAGAGCCCCTCCAGCCCTCCAGCCTGCCTGTCGAATGCGTTTACTGAGAGAGAACTTTCAAAGTCATGCGTTCTCTGGTAAGTGCATTTTAAACCATGCCGCATCACATTAAAAAGAAATGGCAGTCATTCTGCCCTGGAAACTGTTCCCTAGCATGACATTACTTTAATTCACTGGCTCCTTGTAATCAAGATCTAATAAACAGCACCTTTAAATAAGTCCTACACACAGCCTGCATTGTTACAATCAATTGAACTACTTAAAAAAGAAAACCTCGCAGGCTATCTGGAGGCGTTCTGCGCTTCCCTCTGTTTTATGGCGCAACCTTAGACACAACGTGTAAAAAGGTCAAGACAGCATGTAGGCTTTTGCATTAAACAGCAGAACACTAATTAGTTTTAGTGACAATGGGGTTCTGTTACTGCGCTCTAATATTTGGATGCTGAGTTGTGTTTCAAACCTCAGGCCATGAGACTCAAAAGCTCTTCTGTCCCGAGTTGGTTCTTCGGTTTTGATTTTTCAGATCCATCATCTGTTTGAACTCCGCACAGTATTGTCCATCTGTCTGTCTTCGTGCAAAGTCTATGCTAAAGCTTAATCTTGAGGCAGCGCATTGAAAAGGATGAGTCAAAAGAAATAGTAAGGTAAAATCTGTAGTGAATGTGCCACCTAATATTTTACTCATTCATTTAAAAAATCTCAAATATTGAGTTAAAACATAATACCAATGGGTTTTCAGTATGTCTCCATATTAACTATCCAAAACAAGCACAGTGTTTAATAAAATGCTAAGCATTAATGGCTGAGTGTTTAAAAAAAAGGGGGGGGATAGATTTCCACATACTTAAATTCTATTTTAAATTCATAGAAGTAATGATGTCATGTTCAAAACCAAGGAACTATTTCTTTTTTCGTATTTAACACCGTGTTTGTGTCTCTACTCTTTCCCTAGCATATAGGAAAATTCCTAAAATTTTCTCCAGAATAAAGAACTGCAACTAAAGAATATAAGATCATTTGGAACTATAGTAACAAATGGATTTTTTTCATCAAAATACTAAATACTATAAAGTAAACTATAGAGTAAACTTAAATAACCAACCGATTGAATTTGTCTCACTTGGCTTGATGCTTGGGAATTGTCCGTTTCCTGTACGAGGCAGATTAAGGTCACTTCCTTGCTGTTTTCAACATCTGGCGAAGATCATGCACTTGAACTGGTCACCATCTTTTCAAGATGTGATTGGGCTAATGCTTTGAGAACACTTTCTGATGCGGTTCACCCATGGGATTCAAAGCAATCAAATTGATAGGTGAGGGAAAAAACCCACCTACATTCTTCTTTGTCCCCCCTGGCCAGCTAGAGCCCTGGTCTATTGAAGCTGAACGTTCATTAAAAGAAAATAAAGTGTCTAGCCCATCATCTTGTAAAGATAGCATTTTTATACTGTAAATCAATACACTACCATTTGGTTTGCTCTCCAGCTAGACAGACCCAAACAATATAATATCAAGGAAAGAAGAGAGAGCATCCTTTCTGAGCCACTCATCTGAATGGAGCTCACTTCAGAACTGACTTTCCTGTTGCTTCTGTGACACCAACTTAACTGTTACCAAACCAGACCCCGACGAACAAACCCAAGCCCATTCTTCATAACCCAAATGGGATGTCCCAAGGGTGTGTTGTAGTACGCTGGAGTGCATTGCCTTATTTCATTCTATGAGATAATTATTATTTCTAAACTCCATTTTATAAAAGTGAGACCAGCAACTCAGAGAGGTTATACAGCTTGCTGAAAGTTGTCACACAGATCAGCCCAACCCCAGACTCTTCACCTCAGTGTTTTGTTATCTAGCAAAAGCAAAAACGCATTCTGTCCTCATTTGTATTCTCTACTTTCTGTGAATATTTCCACGAATTTACCTCAAGATGGTCATTACCTGAACAGAAGAAAAAAAAGATATTTACTGGCCCATATGTTTTCTGCACTCAACAGAAGTAACATTCAAATCCGGAGGCACTTGACCTCCAAGCAAAGCAAGCCAAATCGGTTGCCATCTGGTGGATTCCAACTCACAGCAAATCAAAAAGACAGGGGAGAACTGCCACAGCAAGCTTCCAGCACTTTCATCTTTCTGGACGCTGAAAGGACAAAGCAGTCGGTCTTGGAAGAAGTAAGACCAGAGTGCTCCTTAGAGGCAAGGATGGCAAGACTTCGTCTTACATGCTTTGGCTGTATTGTCAGAGGAGACCGGTGCCTGGAGAAGGATGTCATGCTTGGTAAAGGGGGGCAGCTTCAAAAAAAGAGGAAGGCCCACGACAAGAGAGGTTGGCACAGGGGCTGCATCGATGGGCTCAGGCCTAGTTCACAATTGTTCTCGTGTGTGAACCAATTATTGAAGCCACTGTGTCAGTCTATATTGTCAAGGGATTTCCTCTTTTTCTCTGCATTTCTCCTATAAGAGGTATGACAGCTACAGGTCTTGCCTGGCAGCATGTCTAAAGTAGGTGGACCAACGTCTCGCCATCCTTGCCGGTAGGGAGCATTCTGGCTGTACTTCTTTCAAGACAGATGTGTTTGTCTTTCTGGCAGTCCGCAGTACTTTCGACATTCTTCGACAGCACCACAATGCAAACGCATCGATTCTTTCCCAGGCTTCCTTATCCAACGTTCACATGCATTTTGAGGCAATTGAACATATCATGACTTGGGTCAGGCACACCTTAGTCCTCAAAGTAATATTTTGCTTTTCAGCACTTTAAGCAGTCCTGTGCAGCTGGTTGACTCGAAGCAAAATGTTGTTTGATCTCTTGACTGCTGCTTCCATGAGCATTCGCTGTGGATCCAGGCTAGACAAAATCCTTGACAATGTCAGTCTTTTCTCCTTTTATCAAGATGTTGTCCATTGGTCCAGGTGTGAGGATTTTGGTCTTCCCCACATTGAGCTGTCATCCACACTGAAGGCTGCAGTCCTTGATCTTCATCAGCAAGTGCTTCAATTCCTCCTCCCTTTCAGCAAGCAAGGACGCGTCAGCTGCACATTACAGGTTGTTAAAAAGTCTTCCTCCAATCCTGAAGCTGCAGTCTTCTTCGTATTGTCCAGTTTATCTGATTATTTGCTCAGCATACAGCTTGAATGAACACAGAGGATACAACCCTGACACACTTTTCTGGATTTAAAACCATGCAATATGCTCTTGTTATGTTCCCAAAACTGCATCTTGATTCACGTGAAGGTCACGTGGCACAACGAAATGTTCTGGATTCCCATTCTTCTCAAAGATACGCCCAGTCGGTTATGTTCCACACAAATACATAGACGTACAATTACCAGGAGTTGAAGTTGACTCAACAGCAACTGGCTTTGTATTTTATGTTATCTTTAAATAGTATCAACATTCCCGGATTGCTATTAAGGTTGGAGTCAATAATTTATTAAGCATTCACTCCACATTCGGTGTTGTATAAGAATTTCCCTCACATGGCCTCCTTTAATCCTCACAATGATCCTTTGTACATTTATTTATCCTGACAAATCCATCCGTTCATTTTTTTTAAAAAGCATCTGCTGGGTGCTAAGGATACATTATTCAAAGGAAGCAGGGTGCCTTCTCTCTGGATTGGCAATCATTAATTATGATGAAGATAGAACTTTGGGCTTCTGCCTTTCTAAAGTGTTTGATTGGAGAGCCTAAGTTTGCACACTAAAGCTGAAGAGCCTCTCCTTGGCCTGATAGCCTCTAAAAATGTGTCACCTAGAGTAAGACTGTATTGTGAGGGAAATACACTTAAGTTTTAATTATTGCCAGAGGCTGTTTATGTAGCATAAACAATATTTTCTCATACAACCTTCTCTGGCAGGTAGGCTAGATGGATTACATATCCCTTTCAATCACCTGTTCCAATCACTTATTAATTCTGTGCTCCATCTGCAATGCCTTCCTCCTCCACGTTTCGTATACCTCCATTGTTGTTAGTGAATTCCCTCAGCAAAAATGTATTGAGTGCCTACTATGTGCTGGGAACTGCTCCAGATGCCTACCATTCACACCTGAAAAGCAGACAAAAATATCCTAACCTCATGAACCTTATATTTTCATGTAATAATTAATCTTTCACCATTACCTTCATAGCACAGAAGTATCCTGAGTGTGGTGGACTTAGGATAAAAATGGTCAATGGCCAACAGGGTTCAGACAGACAGCTAATAATAGGGGATGTCACATCTGAAACCCCATTTCTCTCCTGAGACTTCTCTGTGTTGCAGAACTAAGGTTTTGAGACCTCTCTGTCCTGCATGACAATAACTTTATAAAGTGGGTACAGAGCACTAAACCGCTCCGTTTGGGCTAAGTCACGGTAAAAAGAGAGCTGAAGACCCTTCCAGGTGTGTGCCTTTTTTTTTTCTAGGGGTTATTTTCTCCAGCTAGTGAGTCAGCCTGTTTGTGTTTGTTCCCTAATACGTCATGGCCTGCCACTCAGGGTTCCACTCATGCTTGCACTTTAAAGGGAACCAGAAAAAAGCCGACTGGCATGTAAGTGGCTCTATAAAATTTATGGGGGTGTTTGAGAAAGCTCAGTCAGCTGACTTTAAATAAAACAAATAAACTATTTTAATAGTGAGTCAGTAAATTATCATTTTTAAAATGTAGCTGCTAGAGTCTCACAATACCCAATATGTCTCGGTTCCTAATTCGATATTTTTAATTACTTGCCTTTATTGGTCAGACACAATGTAGAGTCAAGTTTCAAGGAATGCCTTTTATTGGACTAATGGTAGCATATTGACAGGTGGGCTTTGGGGATATAGAAAACTCCCCTCGAGGTCAGTAAGGGATTGACTCCGAGGAAAAGGATTTCTGCGGGCAGAAAAGCCTCTCTGTCAATATTGTGCAGTTTGTCCAATAAAAGGCATTGCTCAAAACATGGTTGGGTGTTTTGCTTTGAAATTAAAAGGGGGAAAAAGGAGTCCAATGAGCTAAAGATAATACTGTGTGGGTGGATTGTGTGTACGCCGGTCATGTGACCTGGTGAAAACCTCTCTTTCCTCATCTTTGAGAGAGAAATAATAACATCTTTCTAGACACTAGATCCTAAGGCTATTGTTTATCATTAGCTAATGCTCATGAAACACTTTTCATAATTGGAAGGTATTCATAAAACATGTGGTATTCTTAGTACCAATCACTGATGTGCCTAAGCTATTACTAGCAATGGGCTTACATTAATAGATAGCAAAAAAGTGTCAACACTGCAGATTACAATGACGAGAGTCCTTTTTAATTCCCATTTCACCACTGATGATCTATAATGTTAATTCAAGTCAACAAAACCCCTCTGAGCCCCTATTGTGGGAAGGCGGTACAGTTACCTCATTGCCCATCAGCATTTCAGTCAGAGGCGGAAGCTGATTTCAAGGAAGGTGACAGCCTTAGGAAAAGGGAGCCCTTGTCCGGTAGCTCAAGTGGTCATAACAGCACCGGAGGTTTTTCACCTCCCTTCTTGACAGAACTGCCTTCTTCAAGGTGTTGGATAAGCTCTTCCGATAACAAATCCCTAATAATCTGAAAACAAGCGAATGTCTAGTTGTACAGAGGCGTGTGTCACATGCCAACAAAAGCTCATGCTTTGGTTCAGAAAGAACCGCTGGATTCTGAGCCGACTCTTCTTTCCCTGGAATACCGAGGAGAACATTTCCCTGACTTCCTCTTCAAGTTCAACCAAGTAGAAATAGATAGACAGATCAGTACTTTCCGTGAGCTACAGGAATCTATACATTTCTGTGCAGACTCACGTAAGTAACTCACGCCTAGAGACCCTCCTCAGTTTGCAGACAATTGACTCTTCTGATAGCAGCTGATCATCAACATAGGCCAGTTTATTGTATTTCCCCAATGTCCATATTCTCCTAAGGAATGAAGTTTACATGTTATAAAAAGCAATTCACTAGATCGATGCACTCCTCAATGGTATTCTGCACCCCTGACAGCACCTTCTCACAAGGGGGAGATGTTTAAGGCATCTCCGAGCACACAGCGCCGATTCTTGAGCGTTCAAGTTGAGATCCATGTCCCTAAGAAGACCATTTGTCCTAAATCTGCTGACGTAATTTGATGAAACAATGTATTTAGTGGATTTGGGGGGTGGTGTGGGTGGGTAAAGGAATCAACAGACAAATATATTCGTGTCTTATTCAACTAATTCAAGTTCAAGTAATTTAGCTAATTTCTTCAACAATTGGCTCAACAGTCATTTATGGATGCTTACCATGTGCTGGCCATGCTGCTGGATAAAAGGTTGCTCATAGTCCATCAAGGAAGCAGGCATGGCAGCAAAGGCAACACTATGCAATAGAGACAGAGCCGTGGAGGTTGTGGGAAGAGGAGGACAGTCGAGCTCAGCCAAGAAGAGGTGCTGCTTGAGAAGAATTGTGCAAATGGGTACAAATTTGGAGTGGGAAACTGGGCAGATAGAATATTATATGTGAGAGCCCAAGATCCACGGTCTTGCCACTGTGCCAAGCTGATATAGTGATAAAATGTCAGCTTGTTTCGGAGTGCCCCAAGTCCTTCCAGATGCCCAGTGAAGTTAGCTGACTTTCGCCCCCTCAGAGGAGAGTTTTCGCACCGCAGGGACGCCCTGGGCTAGGTGGAAGGGGGATGGCCCCAGCCTCATCTCTTCACACGTGAGGAAAGCGAAAGAAAAGAATGACCTGAGCAAAACCCAGTCCTGGAATGAAAGTGGGCATCGTTTATACACTTAAAACGATAGTCCTCAGCTTGTTACAACACTCAATCCCGAATGTCACCTCGGTGAGAAGCCAGGCCCTTTCTCCACTCACAGAAGGAAACTTTCTCCCCTTTCACATCTGATGTCATATCAGGCTGTTGTCCAAGCGATTTCCATTCCCAAACAGTAAGTACATTCAAAGGATGAAAGGAAGGGATGCTAGGTAAGGCAAAATGGAAGCAAACGCTTGAACTTGGCTTGAGCAGGCGGAAGAGCTTCCAAACTCTAAATATCAAGAAATCAATAATTCCACATACAAAACTCAATAGTCCTATTTTGTATTCAGTCCACTCACCCCTCTGGCTACTGTTTCGTTTAAGATGCCTAAAAAAAGGTAGCAAGAACTAGAAGCAACTGTTTTCCTTTTCCAGTCTCAGTTCACCCAGTGGGTGGACTGGGATCCCTTTGTTTCCTAGACATAGACTGTGGCCCCAGAGATTGCTGTTGGGAGAGGGTACAGTCGCTCTGTGCCGTGGAGTCCACTCTGACGCTGTGGAGCACAGTGGAACTGCCCGGAAGATGTCCTACGTGGTGGTCTTCAGGGGAGCAGGTGACCAGCCTCAGCCTCTTCTCTCCCAGAGCAGCTGGGGAACTCAACCCCCTAAGCACTTAACCATTGCATCTCCAGGATCCAAAATAGTGTTAGGAGACGCACATCTGGAAACAGGATTTTTCACTAGAATCAAACAAAATGCAACCCTAATTGTAGCGACACAAACACAGCATTAGAAGGTAACAGTATCTTTGGTCAGCTAAATAAATTTAAATATGCAAATATGGTGTATCATCTCTTCTCAGTTCTCACTATCAATTGTGGCTACACGTAAGTAGTTGGATTTACACACGACAAGATTGGTGTCATGGGTGCAAAGGTATCCATTCTTTCCTACCGACTTGGTAAATCAGTACTTCTAAGTGCATTTGGGAGAGATGTATAATTTCATAAACTGTCCTTTTTGTTTAGTGAAACCAGTAGCTTAATTGTTTTCCAATCATTTCTGCCAGCCACAGAGAATCGGCAACAAGATTCACAAGCGCACGCAGTCACGGTCATCAAACCAATCTCAACCCGTAGGGCAGGAAAGAATTGCCCCTTTGAGTTTGCCAGGCTGTTCACCTTGATGGAGGCGGAAAGTCTCGTGTCTCTGCACACGGTAGCTGGTGAGGTCAAACTGCTGGCCTCGCAGTTAACAGTTCAATGTACAACCCCCTACACCACCAGGGCTCAACCAGGGAACCACCTTGAGAAAGGCCATCGCCCTGAAGAACAATCATCATCCACGGAATGAAGGAAAGTTGCTGCTCCTGCTGCTGCCGCCGTGTACATTCCTTCTCCTCTATGAACTGTCGCCGTTGGGAAGGAAGGGCACAGCGAGGACAAGTTGCATGTTTTGTTTCTCAGAGCATGCACGACATGCCTTCCCCAACACTCCACACACAGGCCTCCTGGAAGCCCTCCTTTGAGGTCTCCTGTGATGCGCGACACAGAACCTTTTGACTCCTGGTATCGCTGGTTATTGCTTCAGTAAGTGCAGGTAGCCCTCGATTTACGATGCGGGCCCCCTTCTGACGGCTCCGTTGTAAGTCTGTTCTGACTGAAACGGAACACCCCTTTTAAGTTTTATTACTGCCTTTTATGACCAGTATCTTTAGAAACCAAGTCTTTATTTGTCTTTCAGGCATTTCGAAGCCTACATAAGAACATCTGCATTTAAACATTGGAGGAGGACCCCAACAGGTGACACACTGCAAAACTGTGTGTAGTAGATGTGAGAGGGCTTCAAAAAGTTTTGGGGGGGATTCATTTTCTTTGCCTTCCATTTTTCCATGAACCCAGACGGTCGTAAGCACAGGTTGTAAGTCGAGCCCTCCTGTACTTAATGAACACAGGCACCATGCTCGATCCTGGGGTCCCCAAAGTGGGAAGATGAGCCAAAGTCCTGCCCTCACACTGTTTACAGTCTACAAGTTGCAGGAGAAGCAGAGAAGGAAAAGGACAATTACAAGACTGTGTCGTTGTCTTTGGTTTTTGTAAGACTCTTATAGCCCTAAGGGGGCCTTAGTGATACAGAGGGCTAAGCAGCGGGCTGCTGATTGCCAGGTCAGCACTTCAGACCCTTAGGAGAAAGCTGCCACTGTTCCCACAGAGCCTTTAGGAGCAGTTAGTTCTGCTGTGTAGCCATGAATCTAGTCTAAGGAGCCAGGGATGCTCTCCCCCTGGAGGAGGCAGTCTTAGCAGAGTACCGTGCCAAGCGGAAAAGCAGAAATGTGAGCACAACAGAAAAACAAAAAAGGCAAGGTTTTGAAAAGTGGGTTTGTATGAATTTTAGCTATGACCTAAAAAGGACGTGAACGGAGTTGAAAGTGATCACAGTGACCTTTGAGGCCAAATATGTAGAACTAATCTGTAAGTTAGGAACCTTGGTGGTCTAATGCTTACATTTTGGGCTGCCAACCTCAAGGTCAGTAGTTCGAAACCGCCCAGCCACTCCCAGGGAGAAAGACAAGACTTTCTACTCTCATCAAGAGTGACAGTCTCCGAAAGCCAGAGGGGCAGTTCTACTCTGAGCTGCCGGGTCACTGTAAGTCGGAATCTACCCCATGACCGTGAGTTCGGTTTCTGGAGTCTATAAATGGGTTCATGTACCTCAAACAGGCAAGGGCTCGGGTACAAACTTAAAGGTTGGCAGTTTGATCCTCTGCAGAGGCTCCTCAGAGGAAAGACCTGGAAATGCACTTTATTGAACGGTCACAGCCACCAAACGCCTGTGGAGAAGAGTTCTACTCTGAAACACCTGTGACAGAATCAACTAGACAGCAAGTGGGGGGGAGGAGAGTTATATGTGTCTTATTAAATATATATGGTGTGGAAGAGCAAACAGCTAATAGAATCAAATCTAAATTTGATCAATAGGATCAAATCTAAATCTCTAATTCTTATAAGCATGTGACCCAAGATAAATAACTTCAGCTTTCAGGAGTGCAGTCATTTTTTTTGTTTTGTTTTCTTATCAGTGACATTGGAATCACAATGTCCTTGCTCTACCATCCTCATTGACTTATTAGGCTCAAATTAAAGAGTGGATGTGAAAATGCTTTGCAAATTTGGAAAGCATTGCACAAATGTTCTTATTATGAAAACAAAAGTAGAAGTAAGACAGTGAAATTAATAGAATTTAGACACGAGGGAGAAAGGAGATTATGAAAATAAAGGGAAAGAGAGGGCCTTTTCCTGATCTCGCTAGGATAATGGCCAAAATTAATTTCTCAAACCCCAGGAAATTTGCCAGACGTACATAGAGAAGATACAAATTCCTCTTAAAAAAAGGGAAAAGATGAAAGCTGTGATAAAAAGCAGTGCTCACGAGAAAGGAAAGCTCTGCTCTCCATTTGCGATGCCAGGGAGGGAGGGAGGAACGAGGTAAAATATATGATCAGGAACGTCCTTAAAAGCTCTAGCGACCATGTGGGTATTTTTAACCACTAAAGCATTTAACTGAGTGCATAGACAGAAAAGCCAAATATAAGCCGAGTGGTGTGAGAACGTGGGGGGAATCGAGCTGAGGTGAATGTCTGCACAATCAGATGGTAGCATGGTCTGTGGGGAAGGCAGCGTGAGAGAAGAGGAGAGAAAAGATTTGGCACAAAACCGGAGACCCGTTCCAATCATCACACACACTGCGCTGCTCCTGCCTGCCAGCTACTCTGCCTTGCACTAGGGATAAGTAAGGCACGCTTCCTGTTTCTAGGGACCCACTGTGCAGTTAGCATGCAGGCTAGGCTTTGTGTTGCTAATCACAGATCGGCAGTTCAAGCCCACCAGCTGCTAAGATGGAGGAAGATGAGGCTGTCTCTCCCCATAAAGAGTTACCATCTCAGAAACCCTGTGCAGGGTTGCCACGAGCAAATCTGCTGCACAAAGCCTCTTTCTTTCTTTTCTCTTTTAAAAATCATTTTATTGGGGCTCATACAGCTCTTATCACAATCCATACATACATCCATTGAGTAAAGCACCCTTATACATTCGTTGCCCTCATCATTCTCAAAATTCACCTTCCACTTGGGCTCCTGGAATCAGCTCATTTTCCTTACAAGACCTCTGTCAAGTGTTGAAAAGCGCGGCGGTCTCTGTGGGGACTAAGGTGTGCCCAGCCCGAGCTAGGGTGGTTTCAGTCGCTCCTTAGAAGCAGGATGAGAAGACTTCTTCTTACATACTTGGGACATGTTATCAGAAGAGAAGAGCCCTCCTTAGTCTTGAGTGGTTGCCAGTGGGAATTTCCATCTCCTAGTTGATTAAATGAGAGAGAAGTAGACAGGTATTAGTTATGACAACATTCTTAAACATCAAGAAAGAAAGAAATAGGGAGACTATCAAGAACTGGGGTTTTGCAGCATTGCTTAAGACAACATCATCTTCATCGCCAGTCTTGTTTTTATAACAATGACTGCCCCCGCCCCCCGCCTCCAGAATGATCATTTTCATGTCTGTGGCAGGCATTACCTCCGGTGTTTCACAAGCTTTATGTCTTTTACAACGTCCCTGCAAAGTATGCATAGTTATTCTGAGGCTAAACATGACGAAACTACAGTTCAGCAAAATGAAGGAACTCAGTCAAGGCCACGCAGCTCGTACTATGTGGCTCCAAACAGCGCGGCCTCCCTCCAGGGGACAGCAGTGGAAGGCACGGGCTGTGTGGGAGTTAAAAAAGGCATCAAAGGTGCAAGTGGGGAAAGGTGGAGAAGGTGACATGTATCTATTTCCCTCTAGACTATACATAAGCGTTCAGTGAAAAAGCCATGCGTTTTCTTGAGAGTTTGCCCTAAAGGTTGATAAAAAGCCCGTGGACATGGTGGACATGGGTGTTTGGGACCCCAGAGCAGCCATCTGCATGGTTGTGAGGGAGTAACAGAGCAAGTCCTGGAGGAAAGTCCTTCCAGCAGAGGGAGCAGCAAGAAGAATGGCCCTGAGGTACACGTGCATGTTGTTTGTGAGGTCCAATATGGGAGAGTGTATTTTAAGAGGAAAATAGTGGAAGATGGAATCAGAAGGGTAACTGGGACCACCCAAACCCCAGCTCAAAACAAACCAGGAGCTTGAGCTGCCTACAAAGAAGAGGCACCAAAGACGGGATAGCACTGGCTTTGCCTAACGAGCCCAGAAACAGCAGAGGCAAAGGGAAAGCAGGGTTCGAACAATTCCAGAGATGTGGTACTGGGCATTGAGACGAAAAGGTGAGGGAAAATAAAAATGCACTAAATCCCCGTGTACAGAGACTTACTGGATTTAGACCCTGCATGAAGTCCTCCACCTGGAATAAGAAGCTACTGTGGTGAAGAACTATGCCTGTGAACAGTGAGAGCACAGTCTCCCCGTTAGGTCATGTGTCATGCTTACTGCAAGCCTCTAAAGGGACCAGGAATGCTGCCCCTTGGGTGAACGGACACAGGATAAATTATAATAGAAGCAAGTTGGCCAGCTGTCTTCAGGGTATTGTGTCAGCCCTGTAACAAGAAGATTTATCAGCAAATGTTGTTAAGTGCCATCGAGCTGGTTCCAACCCATAGCAACCTTACACAAAACAGAACGAACACTGCCTGCTCTTACAACGTTCTCACTGTTGTTCCTGTGCTTGAGCGCACTGTTGCAGCCACGATGTCCATCCATCTCATCAAGGGCCTTCCTTTCCTTCGCTGCCCCTCTACTTTACCAAGAATGATGTCTTTCTCCAGGGGCTGGTCTCTCCTGATAAGGCAACCAAAGTGTGTAAGAATAAGTCTTGCTTTCCTGGCCTCTAAGGAGCACTCTGGCCATACTTCTTCCAAGACAGAACAGTTTGTCTTTTTAGCGATCCATGGCACTTTCAATATTCTTCCCCGGCACCACAATTCAAATGCTTGGATTCTTCTTTGGTCTTCCTTATTTGATGTCCAACTACCACTTTACTGTGTCTTCTTGGGAAAGTTACTTAACCAGTCTGAGGTTCCATTTCTTCGTTCATTCATTCCTTCATTCAACAAACACAATCAATAACCTACATGCACCCAGCACTGTTCTAGCCAATGAGGTTGAATTCATGGTAGGAAAAGAGGAAAGGCCCACGCTCATTCTAGCAGGGGATGAGAGACAATAAATATATATAAAGCTAGGGAGGGGGGAGCGAGGAGGGAGGGGGAAAAAAAAGAGGACCTGATGCAGAGGGCTTAAGTGGAGAGCAAATGCTTTGAGAGTGATTAGGGCAAAGAATGTACGGATGTGCTTTATACAATTGATGTATGTATATGCATGGATTGTGATAAGAGTTGTATGAGCCCCTAATAAAATGTTTAAAATACATATATATATATAAAGCTAGTAGTAATAGGTGACATAAAGAATAAAGCAGACTAAGTGGTCAGAAAATGATGGTGGTGCTAATTTATTTGTGATTCTCAAGAGGTCTTTATTGAGGAGTTGAACATGTTCTTTCTTTTCTGATCGTGGTAACAAAACATTTGGCAAAGCTATGTAGCGTGAGGGACATTAATTATGGTCCACATGTTCAACCATCACTCACACCCATTCCCAAATTATATTATCCCCCTAAACAAAAGCTCGGTGTCCCCTAAACATTGATCTCTTTTTCCCCCTTCCTCTGACCCCCTCCTTGTCACCACTGACAAATTTTAATCTCTATATATTTCCCAGGAAGCCTAGTTGGTTAAAGTACACAGATGCTAACCAAAAGGTCAGAGGTTCAAACCCACCAGCTGCACGTGGCAGTCCACGTCCAAAACCATGTGCAGTGTGGGAAACGATGGCGCAGTCTCCTCTTTCCTACCGGGTCTCTCTGAGTCAGAATCGACTCACTGGCAGTGTGTTCGGTTTGAGTTATAAACTCTGCCTATCCTAGTTATTCCATATAAGTAGGGTTATACAATACTGTCCTTTACAAACATACAGAGAAATACTACCTGATCCTAAGCTCAAATGAAGTTCTGATATGTGCTACCTCATGGATGAACCATGAGAGTATTATGCTGAATGAACTTAGTCACGGAAGAACCATTATTAGTCGGGGTGAGGGAGCACAGGAAGTGGGGTTGTGGGGTAGGGGTCATTCCAGTAGAGGGAACAGCAAGAGCGAAGTCCTGAAGGTCAAAGCGCATGATCTCTGTGCGGCCATGGCGGAGATTGCATATTTGAAGAGGAAGGTAGTGGAACGTGAAGTCAGGAGGCGATGGAGGACGTAAACTGGGTGGGGCCATTGTAAACAGGAGAAGGGCATTGCACGGACTTGCGAAATTGTTGGGCTGATTCCATGGGTTGCGGTAGAACCCTGCTTCATGAAGTATTTCAGGTCTTTGAGCTTTCGCAAGCAGATAGCCAGGCCTTTCTTCAGAGGCGCCTGCAGGTGGGTTCAAAACGATCAACCTCCGGCTTGCAGTGAAGCACCTAACCAGTGCGCCACTCGCAGCAAGAGAAGCGCCGGGGAGGAGAGGAGTTGCTTTCCCAACCATGACAAGAATGAAATAAGAAGAGCCTCGGGATTTTAACATCTTTCTTAGAGATGATTCCCAACATGGGAAAGTGAACGAAAATGTAGCTCTGAGAGATACTTCCTGTCCCCACATGTTGCTTCTCTACCACACTGGAGCACGCTTCCCGAATATGCAGTGCTGGGGTGACTTGCTGCCATACCAAGCCTAACGGACATAAAGGCACAGATCGGTGCCTAAAAGAAGCACCAGCGCTTTGAATCCTAACATTGTATTTTGTAGTGACAAGGAAGCGAGTATTTTAAATCATTTCCTCTCTAGCCATTTAAAACTGTTACCACTTTTGCTTTTCCTTCCACAGAGGGCTCCATTCCTTCACAAGAACATGCTCAGAGGCGCGAGAACCGGAACTGTTGGAGAACTGGAAATCATGAGGCAATCGCAAACTTTCAGAGGATTTTTTCCCCCATATGTTATTTTTTTTTTCAGAACAATAAAGGAAACACACAGAACATAGTGGGCAGAGTTAGGAAGGGGAACAATAAAGGTTTCTTACATGCCCTTTCTAGAGGCCTTGCCATTGGACTTTGTGATTCAGAGTGTAGTAGGCACAGAATCTGGAATAACTCTGTTTATCTGTGCAAACTTTCCTTAGCCTGTTGCAACTCCCAAGTCCAACTCTGACGCATGGGTGTTGGGTAGAATCTACTGAACAAAAAGTACACAAAGGCTTACTTTTTCTCCTGCCCACAAAGATCTCCAAATCTTTACTATCTTGCACAGCTGCCTCGAATAGACAACAGTGGGGCGATTGTCCGTGAGTCAAACAGAGGAGGAGAGAGAATACCATTAACCCTTAAAAACAGAACCATCTTATTCTTTTGATTTGGGTGCACACTATAATGTGTTTGTGGCCATATTTGGATCATATCCGGTTGGAGCCAGGAGAACACAGGGATACATAGATATCATTCAGATAATAATTAGCCATCGACTTGCAATAGTGGGATGCGAAGTCAAAGGAAAACACTAAAAATGTTGTTTTTTTGGACCGTGACAAAGAGCTTTTTAAATGAGTTTGGGCATTTTTGGTGCCTGACTCATGTCTGGAGGCCTCACTCTGGTCACCCAGGCTTCAACTTTTGTGCTTTTAATTTCTATCTTTGACCATTTTAAATGCTAAGTAACACAGGGCTTCCCATTGCTGGCAAGTAAGTTCATAGTGTTTCTCTTTGTTTCCTCTGTTCTCTGTTTGTAAGCAAATGCTACCATTTTAGATCACATGTTTTAGTCATGGTTGCTGATTAAAGGCTCTAGTTGCGTGTCCCAGGATCATGGACCTTATTATTTCACCACCGACGTTGTAAAATGATAAAAATGGGCATCTGGTTGGTGACATTTTTTCCTTTACTACTGCAAATAAAGGTCACCTAAATTTTTTTAATGGATCCTGTAAATTCTGGTCAACATTTTATTTCTTTTTACTTGACCTACATCATTTATTCTTTCTTTAAGACTTGCCAAAGTATCACTGACAACAAAGTAGATAACTAAATTCTGACATGAGTATTTATTCATACACACACACACACACACACACACACGACTGGGAAGCACTATACCAAGATGTCATCCATGATTATTTAGGGAAGGTGGGGATACGAGTGGTTAATTGTTTATTTGTACTCATGCACTTTCTTCAATGGTCATAGATTGCTTTTTAGACTCTTGTAAGTTTGTTTCTTTTTCAAACACCATTTTACTGGGAGCTAATATAGACAGCGTATCGTTTCCTAGTTCAGTCACATCAAGCCGTGCTGTACAATTGCTACCACAGTCAGTGTCCAAGCATTCTTTTTCCTTCTTGAACTCCTTCACATCAGCCCCCTTACCCCCGCCTGCCCCCCACCCCCGGAGCCCTTAATCTACGTGCTGTCCCTGGAGATTCATCAATCGTGGGTTTCATACATTGTAAAACAGAAAAAATATGTAACAAAAATTCAAAAGGGTCACTCCCTGTGACCAACTACATCTGAGGTAAACCACTATATGAACAAACAAAACCCCCAACTACAAAGAAAATGAAGAAAACCATATGAGGCCCCACATGCCTCAGAGCGGGAGTCAACTGATAACATTTTAACCATTCAGGTCTGAGCTATCATTTAATTGCTTTTTATAATCTTAAGATGCTTTGAAAATTATTCATAAAAATGTATAAAAAATAAGTCCATAACAACCTTAGCAGTTCATTAATACACCTAAAATTGCCTGAAACAGACATGATAAAGGTAAAATAACTGATTTCCAACCTTTTGCTGCTAAATAATTTTCCTCTTTCCTCTATAGAATACTAAATGTTGGTCTTATGATATAGTGTTTCACTGAGACAGCGAGTTCTTGGTATTTAAGTACAAGAATTTTGGAGTACAAGAGAATCAGCGATTCATATTCAGCTTCTACTTCCCAACCTTAGTTAAGACATCTTAGAATATCCACCATACTTCAATCTTCATATGCCATCGGGACATCTAAGTCTGGATTGGACCGGGGGCAGGGTGGCGGGGAGTACACTGGACTATTTGTGGCAAAATCTATCTGCATGATTGATACTGGCTGCAGAGAATCAATCTGCTGCGCTGTGTTTGGGGCATTTTAAGCATGGACCCTTTTCCTCCTCCCAGGTGACTCTGTGGAGATAAATTTCCAGGTCTAGGATTTTACTGAGTTTTAAAAGATAGGACCCAAGCCCCACCACCACCCATCTTTATTCCCCATCTCGCTACCCCTCCTGTTCTCTTGGCAGATGCTACCCTTTGGGCATCTGAGAGAAACAAGTGACTGCTTAAAGAGGGTCCGCAACAGCAGACCCCTGAGAGCTGTCTGTCTGAGCTCAACTTTATCCATTCCCCTAAGTTCTGTTCAGCGGCCGGGCTCCATTGAACTTCAAAGACAAATACTGGGCACCGAAATGATGCAAAGAGGGCAGAGGGGCATGAGAATTGGGCCTGGAGCACCTAGAGCTGACACAGATCTTCTTTGTTCTTAACCAGACCCTAGCTAATTGCTGGTGCTTAGGAAATGTAAAATAGTAAAAATGTTACTATTAACAAAAATAATAGGATTCTAAAGCAGGAAGATGTTTGGGAGCCATTGTTCCTAGGGAGCAAATGGAAAGATTCAGTCCTCTTTCATCTTTTCCATGTGCAGCGTGAAGAGATGTGTTAAGATGTGCCTCCCTTTTCGGGGTGCGACTTGGGGAGTGAGCAGAGCAGGTTCCGTGGGAATAACTCTGTAAAAGTAGACCGTTAAAGATCCAATGAGGAAGGTTCCATGTCACAGCTAATTATTAATCCGGCACCAAGAACCTCTCCCCTCTGCTTCTGTCAGTGTTGTTGTTGTTGTTGCTGCTGCGTGTGCCAAGTTGATTCCCACTGATAGTGGCCCCACACGAGTGCGCAGAGCTGCCTCACAGGGCAGTCTAGATGCTGGGACTTCATCTCATGGACTGTGGACAGGACAGGAGACATCTGGCCCGGAACTGGGCGCCCATGCTTGCCACAGTGTAGAGGAAGGCTCCAATGGCAGAACAACCATGAGGTTGGTGCAGGGTGGCGGTGGGTGGGGGTGGGGGTAGGGGGTGGGAGTGTGCACAGGGTCACTATGAGTCGGAACCGACTCGATGGGACCTAACCACCAGCACCACAATGAAAAGCACCTCGAACTTCAAAGCCAAGCATGAATTCACACCTAGTCCAGACAAAAATGGTCAAAAGGAGAGATTGTAAAAAAAATAAAATAAAATAAAAAGATCCTAACAGTTCCCTTACTAAAGTAACACACCTTAAATCATGCAGCATACTGAACAGAACACCCAAATGAAAAACTCACATCATCTTTATTCTTCAAAAAGTTCAGTTAAAAGTATTCCTGGCCCCATTTGGAAGAGAGGGATTTGGTGAGCTCTCATAGCCTGTCTGAGAGGGAGAACACCGCTGTACTCACAAAGTTCAGTTTGAGAGACAGAAAAATTAACATCATCTTCCTGAGCAATAGAAAAGGAACTCCACCGTCTCGGCTCTGTTCCAAATCAGCGAGTGCTCATGACATCCAGGTTCAGACTGCAATTAGAAGACTCACATCACTGTGTTTTATCAATTATACCCAGGTTTTTTTTTTTTTAAAAAAGTCTGCCCAATTTAACTGGACTTTTCCAAAGAAAGAGCCTAATTGTCTGCGTGATAGGAGAGGCACCATCCTTACCATCAACATTGAAAGCAGGACTCCTCCAGTGAGGTTAAATTGCGCCTGGCCATTATCTGGTAGCTTTAAAATGAAGCTGGCGGGACCGATTAGGCCAATGCAAGCTGACTGACAAGCTATCAAAGGTTACCCACTCTCAGAGGTAGCGTGAAAGACATTGCACCTGATAGCGTTTCTAACCTTTGTTTTCCACTCCTTACAGGATGACTTTGGTCTGGGAGAGTGCAGTAAAACAGATACTGTCATGCTAATGGGAGGGTGAATTTATACAGCCATTTGGGAAGCAAATGTAGCAATGGTCTAAACACTGTCTCATTTGTTCTCTAATCTTAAATCTCTGACAAAGACATGATCAGGAATATGACAAATCCTTATATGAAGTATGCTCCTCACTTTATTATAGACAAAGATTAGAAACAATCCAAATATCTGATAGCAAGCTAAATGAATTAAAGGCACCCAATGAAATAGTATGTAGCCTGAAGGAAGCCTATGTAATCATGAGGTGTCCATGGGATCAGGTACCAGGCATAAAAAAACCCAGAACAAAAAAATTATATCCATTTGAATGAGGGGGAAGGAAGAGTGAAGACCCAAAGCCTGTCTGTACACAACTGGACATCCCTTACAGAAGGATTACAAGGCAGACGAGCCAGTCAGGGTGCAGTATAGCACCAATGAAACATACAACTTTCCTCTAGTTCTTTAATGCTTCCTCCCCTGCACTGTCAGCACTATCATGACCCCAATTCTACCTTACAAATCCAGCCAGACAAGAGCATGTACACTCATACAAATAAGAGCTGGAAACACAGGGAATCCAGGACAGATGAACCCTTCAGGACTAATAATGAGAGTAGCCATACCAGGAGGGTAAGGGGAAAGTGGGGGAACCGATCACAATGATCAACATATAACCACTTCCCAGGGGGATGAACAACAGAGAAGCTGGTGAAGGCAGACATCAGTCAGTGTAAGATATGGTTGGGGGGGTTCTACAAATTATTAAGAGTTAATGATGGAGGGAGGGAGAAAATGAGATGATAGCAAGGGCTCAAGTAGAAAGAAAACGTTTTGAAATGATGATGGCAACAGATGCACAAATGTGCTTGACACAATGGATGTCTGCATGGATTGTGATAAGAGCTGTAAGAGCCCCCAATAACATGATTTAAAATGAAGAAATAGTATGTAGTCATTAAAACACACATTCAAGACAAGTTCATTACAAATTATGTCCACATGAAAAAAATGTTTGGCTATTATATTTGATTGAAATTTTAAAAAGACAAATTGATGCTTACCAGCCTTCTGAGTACTTATCAGAACCTCGCTAGGCCTCAGCTCCCTCACCTGTAGACTGTGACTGAGACCAATCACGCCTCCTCATAGGGTCGCCATGAAGATTCAAAGTGGGCATCAAGGTAAAATAAGTGCTGCTTTAGCATCATCCTTATTTTATCACTAACTACCTCACTGCCCTGGAGTCAATACTCCCCCACTGCAACCCTCTAGGACGGGCTAGAAATGCCCCCTGTGAGTTTCAGAGTCTCTGTTTACAACGAGCAGTTTACGGGAGTAGAAAACCCCGTCTCTCTCCCAAGGAGCCACTGGTGGTTTCTAACTGCTAACCTTGTAGATCACTGGCCCGCTGGTAACCACTCTGCCACCAGGGCTCAATAGAGGCACAGAGAGTGCAACCTTAATGGCCAAGGAACAAGGAGTAGAGACTGACTTTGAATCCAGGTCAGTCTCACGCCTGGTCTCCTGCCCTCAAGGACTGCAAGACACGGCCTGACAGAAGAGAAACCCAGAAGGGAATCACCAATTGGAAAGAGAAGTCACTGCAGTTTTACGAATTTGAGATGGCCAGTTGTTCAAAGTGGTATGTCAAAGAGGCGGATAGATATCTGCCTGTTTCTTTCTCTTTCGATCGAGTAGGTTTGAAAGAAAACCGTGCAGCGTGGCCCTCCCCATGAAATGACAACCAGCATCTTCTTGAGCAGAGCAGAGACAGGAATCCCTGGAGAGGAAGTCCACCTTGTGTCCGAAGAGGATGAAGGAGGCAAGAGAAGGCTGGGAAAGCACCACCCTCAAGAACGCAGTGAAGGAGAGCGTCCAAGAAAAAGATGACCAACTTCCAGGAGACGGCTTGACACAGTGGCTGCAGTCAGGGCTGACACATGACAATAATTGAGAGCGTGGTGCAGGACTGGACTGGGTTTTGTTCTGCGGTACATAGCAAATCCACCTGAGGGACAACTAACAATAACAACAAAAATAAGTGGGCTAAGTTGGTGCAACCTTGCCCCATAAATCCCTAAGGGAGCCTGACACACAAAGAGGTAGTGGGGTTGGGAAGTGATTCAGGCTGGGTGGTGGAATGAATGGAAGATAAACACCCTCAGGACAGGAAGATATCCACAAGATAAATGAGTGCGTAGAATCTTCATGGGACCATTGATGTTTGAAGGGTCACCCTGGCTTTGTAAAGAATAAAGCTGATCGATCATGTCGGGAAGGTGAGCATCATGGAATGCCAGGTTAATAGAACAAAGTGCAACTGGGTTGAGGGAGTACTTGAGTAGAGGCCCTATGTCCATCTGCTACCTTAATATTAAACCTATAAATATATGTACATAGATCTATTGTGGTAAAGAAAGCTGATGGTGCCCGGCTATGAAAAGATACAGTGTCTGGGTCTTAAAGGCTTGAGATAAACAAGTGGCCATCTAGCTGAGAAGCAACAAAACCCACATGGAAGAAGCACACCAGCCTGTGTGATCATGAGGTGACGATAGGACAGGTATCAGGTATCAAAAAACAAAAAATCATATCATTGTGAATGAGGGGGAATGTGGAGTGTAGATCCAAAGCTCATCTGTAGGCAACTGAATATCCCCTTACAGAAGGGTTGTAGGGAGCAGACGAGCCAGTCAGGGTATAGCACCAACAAAACATACAACTTGCCTCTAGTTCTTTAATGCTCCCCCCGCCCCCACTATCATGATCCCAATTCTAATTACAAATCTGGCTAGACAAGAGGATGTATGGTGGTACAGATAAGAGATGGAAACACAGGAAATTTAGGACAGATAAACCCCTCAGGACCAATAATGAGAGTAGAGATACCAGGAGGGGGAGGGAAAGGTGGACGGAGAAACGGGGAACCGATCACAAGGATCTACATATAACCCCCTCCCTGGGGGACGAACATCAGAAAAGTGGGTGAAGGGAGACATCGTATGGTGTAAGACATGACCAAATAATAATAATTTATAAATTATCAAGGGTTTGTGAGGGAGGAAGGGGAGGGGAGGGAGGGAAAAAATGAGGAGCTGATCCCAAGGGCTCAAGTAGAAAGAACATGTTTTGAGAATGATGATGGCAACATAGGTACAAATGTGCTTGACACAATGGATGGATGGATGGATGGATGGATTGTGATGGGAGTGTATGAGCCCCCAATGAAATGATGTTTTTAAAAAAGAAGAAGAAAGTTGATCAACGAAAACTGGCCAACCATCTACCAGATTAAAACAGACACGACGACTCAGGTTCTCAAAACTGCCATTACTAGATCATTTTCCACTCTATGTGTGAATGTGAATATGAACAAAGGCACCTACAGCTATATGTGCAAATATACGTACATGAGGAGTCAGCGTAAAGGAAGTGTGGCTAGGAAACCGTTCTTCGGGGGCTTTAGTGAGGAGATAGATCTTACTTCCCTTTATTATTTTTAAAATATTAGTATCGAACCAGTTATTCATTGTAAGGATGGTGCTTTATCTAACTTTGCATAATAGGTAATAGGTCATCATGAGGCCTCTAAAGATCTGGGAGGCCTTTCAGCAAATAGTAGTTAGGGCACAGGCGCTGACCTGCCAGGGAATTCTGACTCCAGCCGTCAGGAACGATGAGACTCGGAGCAAGGTAAGCTTTCCTTTCCTCGGCTGTAAATGAGAATAAGATAATGCCCGATGGATAAGACTAGGCCTGGGCTTTGAAAAGAGATAAATGTATTCAGAAGTGCTCAGCACAATGTCTGGCCCAGAGAAAGCTGTCACAGTGCACAGCCATTAAGAAGTTTCTGTTGCTGCCGTGGCTCTGTGCCATCCAGTGGGTTCCAGTCTCTAGTGGCAGATCGAAACTGCCCAGTCCTGTGCCATCCTCACATTTGTTCCTATGCTTGAGGCCACTGTTGCAGCCATGGTGTCAATCCAAGCTCAAGGACACAACTGCAACCATGGGCTCAGACATGCCAATGACCAGGAAGATGGCGCTGGCGGGAGCAGGCAGTGTTTCACTCTGTAAGATCGCCGTGGATAAGAACAGACTGGGCAGCAGCTACCAACATGCAGTTCCCTGAGGACAAAGCCTGTATCTTTTTAACTCTGCCCGCCCATTGCCTTGCAGGACTTGTGGGTCGTAAGAATCAGGTGGTATGTAGGTGACTAGTTAGGGGATATCAGAAGCAAGGCCCGGGGTGAGCCAGCGGTAAGGAGGAGTCTGTCAGATGGAGTCCGTGCAACGGCATTGGCATGTTAACTATAGAAGGCAGTGGAGGCAGAGTGACTCACACAGGCTCTTTTGTTCTTCTGGGGCTTTTCATTTGCTGCTGTGGATGACCATTTGAGTCTAGAAAGGAGAGGTTGGTTGTCTTGCCCAAGATCATATTTCTAGCTAACAGAAAGTCAGAGGCAGAAGGCACAGAAATAAAGAAAACTTAAATCCCCTGCCCTTCTCCCTTTCCTAAGAATTTGAGTATATAACATTGGCCCAACCACCACTTTCCCTACCATGGCACACAGCCCCGTTATTGTATTCATGGGGCCCCTGGGTGGTACAAAATGTTAACGATGTGCCTTAACTTCACTCAGAAGCACCTTGGCATAAAGGCCTGGCTAGCTCCTTGCAAAAAACCAGTCATTGAAAGCTGTACAGAGCAGTTTTACGCTGCCATACATGGGATCACGATGGGTTGGAATCAATTTAATGGCAATTGTTCGTTTTGTTGCTTGTTTAGTGATCACCTGTGTCATGACTGCCTTCCTTGTTGGAGTGTAACCTACCTCTGAGCGTGCCTTGCATCTGCCATATTCGTGCCTGAATCCCTGTAAAACTGGCTGAAGCTGTGAAGCTGGACCGTGCAAGGGGATGAATAACTAGTACCCACCCTTGCCTATGGACCACTGGGATGGCAAAATAGAGATGTGCTATAAAGTATAAAATAAGTCCCAGATTTTAAAAACTTAATTTTTAAAAAGTAATATCACACTAATAATTATATACTGATGTTATGTACAAGGGTAGTAAAAAAAAGATATTCCTACAAAATCATAGACACCATGAAACAAAAATAGCAAACTGTAGGCTCTCTCTGGGGCCTATGGCACTTTGCAGGCAGTGTTTCCAGCTCGCCAGCCCTTCCCTGATGAATTCTGCCCTCCTTGATTTACACCACATCCAACCGGCAGTTGGGGCATCCTTGAGAGACTCAAACCATATTTCCTCCCTGTATTTTTCAAGTATGGGGAGCAAAATGCAGTGCGAGGGGCAAGGTCAGGGCAGTGGGGTGAGTAGGAGATGGTTTCCCAAGAAAACGTCTCCTTGAGCAGCGCTCGCTCACTCTGAGGATGAGCAATGGAAACAATTCTAAGCATGACTTTCCTGGCCTTTTCTCACTGTTTTCCATTTCTGAAAGCTGCATCCTGCTAGGCACCACTGTGGTTGTCCTTCAAGAACAATCTACCGAGACGGCTCCTTCGCAGGCCCCCAAAACAGTCACCATAAGCTTCAAGGCTGACTTCCCTGCCTTGACGTGAACTGGCCCGGTCCATCCCCTCGGAAGCCACAGTCTGAATGTAAGTCTTGTATTAAAGCCCGCTCCGGAGACTATGCTGAGTGTACCCACATCCATCTGCGGATGGAGGAAACGTTATTAGGCATGCTCTGTCTGGAGTAAACCCGTGCATGTGTGTACTGGCTCCCCCCGCGGCCTGTAGCAAAACTTTTTGACTTACAATTCTAGACTGTTTTGAAGATATTGGCGTAAAAAATGATGTACCATTGAGATGAATCTCATCTGTTTCTTTCATCTGTAGCTACTATTAAATAGTTACATATTTAAATTTAATTATAATGGAGGTTCATATTTGTCCTTGACTTATTTTTAAACAAAGAGGATGCCCCCACAAATTGCTTTCGTAGGAAGGAATGAAGAGTGAGTGAGTGAGTGAGTGAGTGATCCAAAGGGCTGGAGGGGGCTAGCAGGGCTTGTCTTCCTTGTAGGTAGGCTGCAACCCGACATCACGGTGCCATTCACACTCCCGTCACTCATTGGCAGGTCCAGGAGGGTCACCGTATATTATGCCCCAGGTTCCCTCGCAGCTGCACAAGCAGTAAAAGGGCTGTAAAGGCAGAAGAGCTCAAAATAACCTATATTTTCTCCTGTCCAAAAAATAATGTATCAGTCATGTGTGGAAAAGCAAAGATTACAATCTTATTACAAGATTAAAACTTCATAACAGAGTACATCCAAGCAAGCCACACTGGCAGGATATAGAGAACATGCATTACATTAAACTATGAGTTATTTTATGTAGGCCCGAGACGGTGAGAAGGAAATGAGAAGGAAAATTACAGAGGCAATAGAAGAAAACGGAATTTTATAGCATTTGGAGATAATCTTTGAAGAAAAATGCTAAAAGTAATGCTTCTGATGAAAAGAAAAAATGCCCAAGAAACCAATCATCTTCTAAGCCATCCTCCATCACCCAAAAATATATGAGAAGAAGAAAAAAACTAAAAGGGAAGGCAGGAACGAGGAAGGGAGAGTGAGAAGTGAGCCGGCAAGCAGACATGGGAGACAACAACACAGCAACGGGAAATTCCTGTTCCAAAGTGGCAGCAAGGATGCTTTCTAGATGCTGCGGCTGGAAACCCTTTTTTAAGGTTGGTTTGATGCCGATGACGACGACGATGTTTTCTCTACCTTCCAAAATTCGACACAAACAAACCACCAATTTGTCATCAGAAAAAAAAGGGAGGGGGGCATATAGTGTTTCTTAATTACTAAGAGGATCAAGGAAAGCGGGGAGTTTTGCCTGGCAACAGACTGACAAGCCGGAGAGAGAAGGAAGAATCTCTAGCAAGCCTGGAACCACAAGCCATCGGGTGGCTGGACAGTCTGACACATAGAAAACGTAGAAGATCAAATAGCTACAAGAATGATGGAGTGGGTACCAGCGGGGAGCAGACCAATGAAAGACCACATGCAAGAGATTGGGACTCAACCTTCGGAGCTCGGGGTGACAGAGCTAAGGAGCAGGACAAATGAACCTACTTTCAAAGCTAAAATGATGATGGATAGACCTGGGAGCAGCCGAAGCCTAATGAGGGAAAAGGGTCTTGGAAAAAGTCCTGAAGTCTGTCAGGTTCCTTGCCTGGGGTGGAAAGCGAAGGCAGAACAAGAGGACTATAGGATTCGTTTTCAGGAAAGTTAGGAATTCACTGGTTAAATGTCAGGGAGTGTATCAAGACTTGGGTCTTTCTGATAAGCCTTCCCGTATCCTCCTCACAGAATCATTCATTCTGCACATCTTTATTTAATTTATATTTCTTTTCAACATTTTTATGGTGAATTAGGCGAAGATTTACCAAGCAGATCATCAGTTTTACATTCGACAATTCAAACACATTTTGCTTCAACCCTTTCATCGCCATACACCCTCAAGGTTCCATCACCACTGCTTTCTCCCTGTGCTTCCTCTTGCTTTCTTTCCCAAGCCTCTGAACTTGGCCGTTGATCTTAAGTGGTTGGTTTTTTTGCCATAGAGGCGAGTTCACTTCCAGACCGGAAGGGTATCCAAGAGCCATAGTCTCAGGGTCCCAGCTCCCACGCATGCTTACTGAGAACGTACTCTGTGTTCAAGGATCTAGGAGAGAAAGGGCTGAAAGAGAAATCTAAAGCCCCGGCCACAGAGTCAGGCGGCTCTGGTTGCCACACATGAAGGGCCCACTGATGGGAAGTGGGTACTGTCTTCACGTGGTTGTCTGAAGACTTTTTTTCAACCCCACATGCCTAGACAATGTTGTTGGCAGTTGCCGTTGAGCCAGACCCCACCCATGTCAACTGCATGTACAACAGAACAAAACTGCCCAGTCCTGTGCCATGATGACAGCCATTGGTACAGTGAGTTCCTTGCTGAATACCTTCCAACATAGGGGACTCATCTTTCAACACGACCTGGCACACGAATCTGCTGTGTCCCACAGGGTATCCCCTCACTAATTCTCAGAAGTAGATACCAGGTCTTTCTTCCTAGCTTGTCTTCATCTGGAAGCTCCATTGAAACCTGCCCCTGCTGGTATCTGGAAGTAGCAGAGGCATAGCATCCAGCATCATAGAAACACACAAACCACCACAGGAAGGCACAGACTGACAGACAAGTGGTGATCGAATATATTGTTGTTATTGCTGCTGCCGTTAGGTGCTGTCGAGTCAATTGTTGACCCAGAGCAACCTCTGTGACAGAGCACCATAGAGCCTTGAGGCTGTCATCCTTACAGAAAGAGATCGCCAGGCCTTTCTTAGGCAGAGCCACTGAGTGAGTTCCAGCTGCCAACCTTAGGTGAGCAGCAAAGTGTTAAACACTGGGACACCAGGATCGCAACACAGGGAAGCCCACTGGTTGACCATCTTCCCCCATAAAAACTAAACCCAACCCTATAAGAACTATGCAAAAAAAATTAGGGATGTACAGGTGTCATAAGCCCAGAATTCTTAAATAATCAGTGTAAGATTTAAAACAAATGGCTATTACATTTAGTGGCCCACTGTGATGTAAAATGCATAAGCTTGCTCTATGTTTCTATTTTATGCATAGCAAGTTGGACTGCAAAGGAGAGCTTCTCAAGACTCTTTCCTCTTTATCCTTTTGAAGTGAAATTAATAGCAACTAAAAGTGCTGGGCTTCACACTATTATATCACAGGTCATCTACAAGCGAAGCTACTTCTGCCATGATTATGGCGATTGGCTGTGTATAAACTATCCTTTTGTATCTTAAAAAAGAATAAAACAGGCTAAAAAAAGGAAACCAAACCCATCACAGATTAATCAATCCCAGCTGAGCCACCCTATAGGGCTAGGGTAGAACTGGATCCAAAGGATTTCCAAGGCTGTAACCTTTAGACAAAGACAGTCCCATCATCAGGCAGGTTTGAACCACTCACATTGCATTTGGTGGCCAACCACTTAACCACCGTACCACCTGCTGTGCCCACTGGACAGCCCTTAATGAGGAGACTGTATTAGGAGTCATTCAAACCTACAGGGGTTGGACTCACTGAGGCAGTGGGGATGGACTGTTCTCTGTAGCACATGCCCTGGTGGTGCTGTGAGTTTGTCACTGGGCCGCTAACCACCGAGTTAGTGGTTCAAATCCAGCAGCCACACTGCAGGAGTCAGAGGAGGTTGCCTGCTCTTATAAAGATTAACAGTCTCAGCAACTGTACAAAGGGCAACCCCAAAGCAGAATCAACTCCGTGGCAATGGGTTTGTTCCATTTTGTAGCATGTGTGTTGCAGAAGAGAAAGAAGATACCCCATTGTCGGACATGTTTGTGTGTAAACTCAGTAAGTGAGATGAAAGAGGAAAAGTACATTTACACAGAGAGATGCCTTTTTAAAAATCTGCTTTCCAAATAGCACTGCTCAGTGGAATCGTAGGCATACCCAAAGCCAACCCCCTACCAACGAGTTGATTGGTCTCAACTTTCCATCTACATTTATATAATGTAACTTTTGAATAAGTCAATAAAGATGCTTCAAATATAGGCCAGATTGCACGGGTGTGACATTCTCATTCACACCATAGAAATCATCTTAGCTAAAAGTTCAA